>NW_027114397.1:160622-167436 GCF_000696795.3 Halyomorpha halys | reverse complement strand
TTCAAAATTTTCCCTGCCGCCATGAATAAAATTCCCTGCCGCAATAAGACTATTGAAATCACCGATTTCTCGATTAAACAAAAAGTTAGTAACAAAATTTAAGGTTTTTTTTTTGTACGATTAAAAGCTGCTGAGTATCCAGAATTCCCTCCTTCGGCGAATAGTCCGGGGAACTTCACTCCAAAGAGCCTGGAACAGTGCTATCCATGATCAGTTCCAGCTCCCCTCTGTACCGGAGTTCATAGGCCGTCGGCACATCAAGTTTTTTGATGGGCTGAAGGCATGTGCTAACCCACTGTTCAGAGAGGTCGCCCCATCAAGACCCGGGAGGTGACAAAACACTATTCCTTTGGCCGACGTCTTCGCCGACTACATATATTTATATTCTATATTTTTATCTCTTCCCTATTTGAATGTATTGTATATTATTTTATTTTATTATTTTATTGTATATTAACATTAAAAAACCTACCTATATCATAGATCTCCTCACTCTTCGTTCATCCATCCACTCATTAAACACCAGATCCCATCCGAATGATCTATATATGCCCTCCTATAGAACCTCCTTCTTTAGCAAATCCTTCGTCATACGTGCAACCTCCCTCTGGAATTCTCTTCCCATCTCCATTCGCCAGTCCTCATCCATTCTCTCCTTTAAACAACACCTATTCCTTCATTTATTGAATAACCAAACCTCCACATCTTTGTAATCAAATAAATAGGCAGTTATTGATTAACATTATAAACAGTAGTAAAGTCAATATACCAATGTAATTTCATTCTACTATCTGAAAATTTGTAAACGCTCGCCAGATAAAAATCTCACTGTATGAACCTTGTAATTATTCTTAGGGGACATATGTCCCAGAATAAAGTTATTTTTTTTTCATTTTCATTATTGGAATCATTCCCAAACTAGCAGAATGCCAAATCTCGTCTATATCGCAATATTCATACAATACAATTCTTAGCGCTCTATGAATTGTCAAAGAGAAAAATAATACTAACTTCGATCTATTTTCCAATATATTTGGAGATGTTTCAGCTTTTGACATTTTTTATTTTTACCCGACTTCCATTAAGGATATTTCCGTTGTGGAAGATAGCCAGTGGCTATATAGGAGACCACACTCAAGTGTCCTGAAGTTGTCCAAGGGCCTCAAGCAAACCCCCCTTGAATGTGATCGACCAGAGGGGGAGGGACTACGTGAGGCCCAAACAGCCCTTAAGGGACGGATCTGCGGGGTTTAGTATCGTGTCGCTACAGCATCCAAAGTCCGCAACAGCATGAGTGGCTTGTTCAAGATCTGAATCAACATTTTATAAATAATATTGATTAATTGATATAACAAGAAATGGGAAAAAAATTCACTATCATATAAATAATAATTCAAGTCAAGGTTTTCCATATAATCCGCCTCAGCTGTCGAAAAGGATCTAAAAGTTACATTTCACTAAACGTAATGAGCTTCTTAGAAGGGGGGGAGGTATTTATCATACTATTCATACTCAGCATCATACTATTCATCTGTTTTGTTTTCTTTATTCATTTCTTTTAAATGTTTTTTA
This sequence comes from Halyomorpha halys, assembly GCF_000696795.3. Classification (NCBI taxonomy): domain Eukaryota; kingdom Metazoa; phylum Arthropoda; class Insecta; order Hemiptera; family Pentatomidae; genus Halyomorpha; species Halyomorpha halys. The sequence goes on along the minus strand of NW_027114397.1, from coordinate 165,864 downwards.
AACATTATTTATTAGTTTTTGCAAAATTATTTATTTATTTTTTAATTTTTCTACTGCTGTGGCTATTTTATTATTTTTATTTATTTCTATATTTATATTTATTGATAATATCATTTATTGTACATTTGAGTAACGGATTGAACATATGTTACGGAAAATATATAAATAAAATTGTTTAAAAAAATATAATATTCGAGCCATATTATATTTAAGATATAGTTAATATTGTTTGAAAAAATAATAAGTTGAAAAAACAATTTTACTATCCATCTTAGATTAACATATGCAATACAATAGTAAATGTCAATCATTAAATTAAAAAAAATAATTATCCCAAGATAATCAAAGACAAATCCCTTGAAAGGGAAATGTAAAACTATTAAATATTCTTATATTATACATTTTCTCCTAGGCTAGTTCCATAATTAACATACAGAATTTTGATCCATATTACTCTAAACTTTTGTTCTCAAAACACAACAACGTTTCGGCCCTCAGACCATTTTCAAGGAGACAACCTATACATTTTTTTTTTGTTTTATAATAATTAAAATATTTCCTTAACTACATACTGATATCTTTGGTTATACCTTAAATATTGATATCTTGTTTTCTAATATTATTATTTGGAGGCTAATTGCTCATGTCACATCTTTAAAATAAATTAAATATAAAATAGCATCAAAAAAACAACTTCAAAATTTGTCTTTGAATTGATTTCTTACTTGCATAACTTTTTATTTCTTAAATTTATAAAATTTTTTACAAAAATATTCTTCTCTTTTTCACTTACAACCATCATTTATAAAAGAACCTACCTTCAACAGGTTAGGACTCTGTTATCATTGAAAATAATTTTTTTATATTTAACACTATTTAATTAACATTCAAATTTAATTCATTTTCTTTTAACATAACATTTCTTAAGTCCATAATTACTATATTATCCTATTATATATGTATTTTTTAAAATTTTATCATAGATATACCCCCTCCTACTTTATTGTTTCACATATTTACTCACCTATACATGGTTTTATATGTGTTTCTATACATCTATACAATTTAAGGATTTGAACATTTATCTATTTATCAACTTTTTTATAATAATTACATATTTATTATGCTCAAAATTTCAGAATAATGGTGTTTTAGTCTTTTAGAATCTGATTAAAAATTAACTGTATGATTTATATTATCTGAGGTGTAAATTGATTGTAATATTTTTCTCCTAAAATTATTATTTTCTTTATGATTGAGTTTGACATTTTCAAAATCAAAATCATGCCTATTTCGAACAACATGCTGTACCAATGCTATTTTCTTTGGATCCTTTTTCTTATTTTTTATATCATTCCCATGTTGATATATCCTGTCTTTCATATATTCTTTAGTTTCACCAATATATATGGCTGGACAATTAACGCATGGCATTTTATATACTAATCCAGATTGATGTTTACTATCTATTAGGTCCTTTGTTCTACTATAATACTTTTTTAATTTATTGTTTGGTTTGAAATAACCATCATTTATTATAAGCCATTCACTATTATAGTAAACAATCAATATTAATTATATGCTAACTTGCAACGTGTTATATATATATTTATTTTTTCTGTAGTTTTATTATGTTTTGAGTATGAGTAAGCATATAATATAGGCATCGACACGGTAGCTATATAATATGTTACTCTTTTACTTGCCATTTACCGGTCATTCGTGTCCTGCTTGTCAGGCTGATGTTCCTGTCATCCTCAGGTCCCTACCTACCAAGTCCTCAAGTCCTTCCCTTTAGTCTTTTGACAGCTCTGCCTTCATCTGGAAATCTGTGGTTCAACGATTTATTGCCTTCTAATTTAGAAATGTTATTGGAGTAATACTACTAATGGGTAGTTTCTCTACAAGCATATATAATACCATTATAATCTATTGTCAAATTTTAGTAGATGTATTTTTATATAAATAGAGTTGTAAATGTCAATAAAAAAATTAGTTTAAATGCAGTTGTTAACTGAAAAAAGTATTGAAAAATATATCATTTTCGAAAAAAAAGAAGCTCATTCCAACCAATGAATGTTCAGATATCAAACAAATTTGAGCTTAATTTACTTTTTAAAAAAAAAAATTATTTATTGATATTTACAACTGTACATAAATACATCTAGTAAATTTGAGGACATCATTTTGTTTATTGTCGTTTTTAATAGGTAAGTTGCTTGAGTTGAATTTATGTTGTTTTTGGCATATTTATACATAAAATATTGGGGAAAAAAAAGAAGAAAAAAAGGAACTTAAAGAAGATGATGTGACGAAGTTGTAGGAAATTGTATTATATCGTAAAGATTTTAAAGATACAAAACAAGTTACACTTTTTTAAAAATTTTAATAATAAAATAAATAAATAAAGACTTAGACCAATTTCATAGTTTCATTTTGTTACTCCATAGTTTAACATGTAGTGTTTCCACATATCCAAATAACGATAATTTTTAATACACAATAAATGTGAATTCAATACAAATAACAAAGGAGATAAGTTTGGTAATATTCATATTTCTTTTTATCTGTTGTTATTTCCATTTTCAAAATATTTTTTGTTATTCATCTTTAATTTTACGTTTAACCGAACTTTTTTTAAGTTACATTTATTTTTACCTCTTTAAGTGCTTGTATTTGTATTATCCCTGATGAAGCCATACAACGTGGGACGAAACATTGACTCATATTAACTGGTTTTATGACTATTTGAGTCTTTTTTTTCTTTGAACCGACCACATTTTTATTTTAAAAATGCTATTAATGGTACAAGCAATTTTCCGTAAACAACTTAGTAATTACTTCAAAAACACTGTTGTAACAATTACAGAGGCAAATAACAGTTACAGAGTAGGTGTCATTTTTAAACGACAATTCCATTTAAATTATTGTTTAATCAATAAGAGAGACAAAAATGAGATAAAACAATTAAAATGATCCTGAATTAGCCTTTGAAGAATAAACAGAGAGCTAATCACCTTTATAACAGATTTTTCATTAAGGAAGGAAGTGCGTGATTGTTTGTAAATTAAAAATAAATCCCTTCTATTTAATTAAACAGGAAATTTAGTTGTATAGAGCGTGTAATAAAGAGAACAACAATAAAAACATACCTACGTGCACTATATATATATATATATATAAATCCGTAGTTTATTATAATTTTTTCAAAATAAATAATCTTTATTAATGTTTTAAAAATTATTTTTTATTTATTCCTTTTTTTTTGGTTTTTAGTAAATTAGACTTACTCATTTTGAAACGCTTATACCCCATCCTTGATTCCAATCATATAATACCATTTTACACTTACACATTACACATTAAACACCAGATCACCAGTTTGGATTCCGAACATCCCACTCCACTATCCAGCAATGTTATCGTGTGGTGGACATTGTCTCGTCTTCTTTAGACGTACTGCGCGGGAGTCATTTTCGATGTAAACCAGGCTTTTGATCGAGTCTGGCACCCAGGGCTGCTTTACAAACTCCGTAAATTCCTACCCCCTACATACTTTCTCATTATTCGTTCCTTTCTCACTGACAGATTATTTAAAGTAAACCACAATGGTTCTTATTCATCCCTCTAGTTTCAATCCCCTAGAAGAGAGGAAACTGCACGTCGATTTCGAATATTACTAATATACTAGACAAACGGTCCAAACTTCCAATTCATTACAAAAGACTGATTTACATGACAATTATAAGGCCTATCTGGATAAACGGCGTTGAGCTTTGGGGCTCCACTAAACCTTCGAATTCCTCTCGTATCCAATCCTTACAATCCAAAATCCTTCGTAAAATCCTAAATGCTCCCTACTTTGTCACAAATAAAATCATCCATAAAGACCTAAATGTTCCATTTGTAACCGATCTAGCCCGAACCAGATATCAATCCTTCCATTACAAACTCCCTAACCACTCAAGCCCATTAGTTTCTAATCTTACTTCCTCTTTTATTCCGGACAATGCTCCGAGGCGTCTGAAAAGAAGATGGCCTCGAGACCTTGTATTGTAAAACTGTTCTTAGAGTGCTACCAATGGGTAGTTTCTCTACATGGTTGTACCATACCATTATGATGTCCTCAAATTTACTAGATGTATTTATGTACAGTTGTAAATATCAATAAATAATTTTTTTTTTTTAAAAGTAAATTAAGCTCAAATTTGTTTGATATCTGAACATTCATTGGTTGCAATGAGCTTCTTTTTTTTTTCGAAAATGATATATTTTTCAATACTTTTTTCAGTTAACAACTGTATTTAAACTAATTTTTTTATTGACATTTACAACTCTATTTATATAAAAATACATCTACTAAAATTTGACAATAGATTATAATGGTATTATATATGCTTGTAGAGAAACTACCCATTAGTAGTATTACTCCAATAACATTTCTAAATTAGAAGGCAACAAATCGTTGAACCACAGATTTCCAGATGAAGTCAGAGCTTTTTTTTAGACCAAAACATACTTATAATGTAATTATATCTATTAACTGCTTATTTAAAAAATATTTACATTTTAATTAATATATACGGCGTTAATAAGTTAAGTTTATATAATATTTTCAATTTCTTCAGACTTATACGTATTTATGTTTTGAATAAATCAATTGTATCCATTAAAGTCTCAACAATCTTTATTACATCAACAGTCCAACATTTCGGCCGACTTGGCTATCCTGAAGGACAATCTAACAATTAACAGATTTTTATTATATATTCATTTGTAACAATTTTAGCACAACATTATTATTAATGATTTAACATATCTTAAATATTTTTTTAAAAATTTATTTATTGTTATTTACAACTGTATACACATATATACAACAAGTAAATTTTCTGTGGGTGACATAGTGACATGATAAAAACATGCGGAGAGTCTACCCATAGATAGAACTCCAATAACATTTCTAGAGGAGAAGATCTTCTTTTCAGACGTTTAGGAGGATTATTAGGTAATGGAAGAGAAGCCAGGTTAGAAACAAGTGGATTTGGGTGGTTGAGAAGTTTATTATGGAAGGAACGGTATCTGGTTCTGGCCAAATCGACAACATATGGAACATTGAGGTCCTGATAGATGACTTGATTTGTAACAAAGTAAGGAGCATTAAGGATTTTGGACTGTAAGGATTGGATTCTGGAGGAATTTGATGGTTTAGTGGAGCCCCAAAGCTCAACTCCGTATGTCC
>NW_027114397.1:141963-159427 GCF_000696795.3 Halyomorpha halys | reverse complement strand
CTTATTAACGCCGTATATATTAATTAAAATGTAAATATTTTTTAAATAAGCAGTTAATAGATATAATTACATTATAAGTATGTTTTGGTCTAAAAGAAAGAGAATCATACGTGTGTTGTGGGGTTTATCGTGGGATATCGCCATTGGAATTATTTGCCACAACAATACGTGTTGTGGCCGAAGTTCAGTAGCCTACGTATAGTCGCCCTGTCGATCAGCCTAAGTACAGTCGCCCAGTCGCTCTACTCGTCACCAAACCTTGCTTCGTGATTATTGGACCGCTGCTTCGATGTGTGGGCCTACCTACGTTTATTGAGAACATCGTCTCCGACCTTTCTGAACGAACTTCAGGACCCCGACCCATCGGAGTTCATCACTTCGGAAAAACGACATTGTAAATATCATTTTTTTCTAAAGAAGGATTTTTTAAAAAAATTGGTTCTATATTTTTGGAAAGTTTTTTTTTGTTTTTAATTTAATTTATGGTTTTGTTTTATTTACTTTACAAATAAATGTTTCTATCGGAGCCAGCCTTTATTTTATTTTTTTAGTTAAGCTTTCCGTCAAGGAGACTAAGTCGATTTGAGGTGGCTTAACATAGCTAACTGTATATTAATTGTGTATTTTATTATAAAAAAGTTTTAAGATTTTTTTTAACATTGTTGTTTCCTGGGCCTTATATATGGTGAAGAAACGTGTTAGGGTTTATGGATGATCGGTATCTGTTTTTTGTTCTTTTGATTATAAATAAGATTTATTATCAATTAATAAAAAAAAAGAAGAAGGAAATAAGAAGAGTTTTCATTTCTTGCAAGAGAAGGCAATCTGTAATCTCCAAGATTTCTTTTCCTAGCTATTATTTTTCCCCCAGCAGATCCCTGGCAACGAGCCAAAAATTGCCTTGTTAAACCATTTGGAGAAAAGAGCGGTAGCAATAAATGAAAATTGGACTCTATTAATCCAAAGGGGCATGAGAGAGCACGGGGCTGTTGCTAAATTAGGAACAGCAACTGCTTTATGAAGACATCAATTCTTCACCGCCTTCTCTTTTCATTGCCTGCACTGGATGGGCTCATCATGATAATTGCCAACAGTTTAAGGAGATGTTAAAAGGGCTCAAGGCATAATTGCTTCTTTTTTATTTGACAATATGACTTTAATTAGGTCATTAACTGCCCTTTAAACAATGACCCTTGTAAATAATTTATTAATATTATATGAAATTTCTTTTAACGGACACTCCTATATAACGGAGGATCCAGCCAAGGACCCAGCCAAGAAGTACAAATGTAATGAAATGAAATGAAATATTTTTTTTATTTACTTATTTATTGATATTTACAACTGTATAAAAAATACAAGTAAATTTAATCATAATGACATAATGATAATGATATGATACAGCATGCTGAGAAACTACCCAGTAGTAGAACTCTAAAAACATTTTACAATATAAGGTCACGAGGCCATCTTCTTTTCAGGCGCTTTGGAGGATTGCCAGGAATGGAAGAGGAAGCAAGGTTAGAAACTAGAGGGTTTGGATGGTTAGGGAGTTTATAATGGAAGGAATGATATCGGGTTCGGGCTAGATCGGTTACATAAGGAACATTTAGGTCTTTATGGATGGTTTTATTAGTAACAAAATAAGGAGCATTGAAGATTTTACGAAGTATTTTGGATTGTAAGGATTGGATACGAGAGGAATTCGAAGGTTTAGTGGAGCCCCAAAGCTCAACTCCGTATGTCCAGATGGGCCTTATTATTGTCATGTAGATCAGTCTTTTGTTAGTCGTTTGTGTAGTCCAAGATAAAGAATTTGTTCTACAGGGGTAAGAGCCCCATTATTAAAGTATACTGTAGGGCAGTCGGCAGGTTTACGACGAAGAGCAAATGTGATTTGATGGGATTTATTTTTATCCTCCAATTTCGACATCATTGCGAAGGTTTTGATATGGGACTTGAGAGTTTAGAATGCAATCAAATACGTGGTAAGCATTGTGTTAGGAGTTGTTGGGATGTCAGGAGTATAGACGGCGTAGAGGATGGGACCGAGGATACCACCTTGAGGAACACCAGCGAATTGAAAATAGAGGGATGAATAGAAACCATTGTGGTTTACTTGGAATAATCTATTAGTAAGAAAGGAACGGATGATGAGAAAATATGTAGGAGGTAGGAATTTACGGAGTTTATAAAGCAGTCCCGGGTGCCAGACTCGATCAAAAGCCTGCTCTATATCGAAAAAGTTAGTCGCAGTTAGTCGCGTTCCGCTAGTCCGGCATACAGGAGGAGAATCACTGGTCATAAGATAACTCAGACGCGTATGACGTATTCGATATCCAATAGGGGACGTCACTTTTGATTTCCCTTAATTTATTATCAGTAGCGTTTGCCCACATTTGTTGTCATTCAAATTTAATTCTCTGCTTAGTCACGGCTATGAAGTCATCGACAAGCGCTCTGTGATGTGGAATTCCTTCAGAAACCTTTATTGCCCGACCAGCCAGTTCGTTACCGGCTATCCCGCAGTGCAAAGAGACCCACACGAAGAAGAAATTTTTCCGTTTCTGTTGGCGGGCACTAATTAATAATTGATCTTTTGCTATGTATCGAGGAATTAGCCATGATTTCAACAATATGTCGTTTATTTATGTGTTTCGTCATCTGCTCCTGATCAGGGTATCCTTCTGGGAAGCTTTTAGCATCCTCGGATATGGAAACATCTGTATTAAGTTTGTCACATTACCAGAGGCCCCTGAGAAAATTAGATTGACTAACCTTTAAGTATCGAAGCAGAAAATAGGTTAGGACGAGGGACCAGAATCAAATTAACCAGGCAGATCCTTGTCCAGGAAGTCCAACTTTTTGTTAAACATCCTCGGCCCTGAGGAGGGGGACGCCTGCTTCGGGAGTCTTCGGACATCGATAACCAATCAGAGAAGAGATTTAAAAATAAGGTAACGCCCTAAAAGAGAAGTGGGAGAAAAATACAGAGAGGGAATTTACAGAAGAACAGAGGGACACTCAACAGCAAGGTTGAGACGGAGGAGGGCCTCGTCAGTAGGAGACTCAACAGAAAGGCGCAGACGAGTAAGGACCTGATTCAGAGGATGCGCTTCGAGCACACCAAGGCCAGGAGGCCTGGACATCCCTGATGAAACAGAAGACACCCACGGCACTACATCCCACGGCATCAGCAGCTATAAGTATAAATTAACTAATAAGCAATCATGTAATAATTTATATTTTATAGCAACCTTTATCTGAATCATTTGAATCATTTTAATCATAACAAATTATAAATAAATACTTAGTTTCTTTATATAGTTTATATACTGTTATATATCCCAATATACCACTCTTTATTATGCTATATAATCAATGGTAAGAACATTTTATGAATATAAAGGTATTTAATTGGTAAACTGGTAAACACACAAACAGCCTTTGGAAAGGAATCCAATTATAATAATAGTTTTTTAGGACTCAATTTATAATCAATTAATTAACTTATTTTTGGATAATTGCCTTCAGCGATTATCCTGGCATCCCAAGTAAATCTGCTACTAGAACATAGCACTTTTGATTTAGCGAGTTTGTCGAGAAAATATTTTTTAAACTGAGTAGGACTGATAATGAATCTGTAAAAATGATCTGTATTTTATTTTTGTGGGATGAAAAACATTCAAGCTTTTGTAGATTGCAACCATTTCAGCTGTGTAGCTAATACGGCGGGTAGGGGTTCGAAAGGAACCTTTACTAGCCCAACCGTAAAAAGAAAAGAAAGGAATAGTCAAGTTTTGTTATTTTTCTATTTTTAAATAAGTAAAGATAATAAAAGGAACAAAAATATACAAACTAGAAAAAAAAGGAAAGCTTAACACAATTACAAAATAAAAATAATTGAACACAAAAAATATACAAACTAGAAAAAAAAGAAAGATTAAAACTATTACAAAACTAAATTAATTGAACAAAAGAGAAAAAAAGTATTATTTCACCGGTGATTGGTGGGGCCCCGGTTGTGGTTGCTTTCCTGAGTGGATGTTCTCGTGGAAGTAGATCGACGTACGTCTGGCTGCCTTGTCCTCTGGGAGGATGAGTCGAATAAGTCCGCCCGCCGTGGCTAAAATGAGTAAGCCGGCGAAGATGGCCAGGATGTGTGTGTAGTGAGGAGACGATACGTGTGTGCACACTAAGAGACTCACAAAAATGTGTGTCTTATTTTTTTACAATATAAAAAACAAATACCTTTTTAAACAATAAAAACATATGTTATACGGTAGACGTGTAGATTGCCTATAAATAATTTTAGATACCAAACAAAAAGTTAATTACAAATTATTTGTCTTCTTCTTCTTCTTTTACTGGCACAACAGGCGCACTAATCTGCCCTTGGCCTGCTCAACGGCCGCCAACCATCTTTCTCTATCTTCTGTAAGGGTAACTGGAATCCTCAGTTGTCGCAGATCCCGCCTCACAGCATCCCTCCATCGGCCCTTCGGCCTTCCACGTTTACAAATTATTTGTACTATTATAATATTGGATTAGATTGATGAAGTAAATGGTAGTTAAATAGAAGACTTTTCAACAAGGTAAGGGTTGGTACGTGATGTATGTTAGAGGAAATAGAGTTCCAGTGAAAGGCAACTCGGGTAAAAAATAATTTATCAAACGCAGCAGTTCGGTGAGGTGAGGATAGATGTAGGATACACGAGACCTGGTAGAACGGGATTGAGAATTTGAATCGCAAGTTTTGTAGGATATAGGAGGGGCACTAAGTACTAATTACTAGGAATAGAAAGGAAGCTAGGAAATATTAGCATCAGAAGGATGGATAGTTTAGATTCAAGTTAACTGAGAGTCAAAACGAGAGGACAATAGAGAGGAGACTAAGAATTGACGGGTTTTGAGTGGAAGGAGATAGCGGATTCTTTTGAATGTTTTAGGGTTGCTGTGGTTGACGAGAAATTTGGACAAAGTTTGATCAAAAGTGACTTCTAGATTTTCTACTGGCGTATGAAATGAGATAGAAGAATTGTTTAGGATAAGCTTTGGAGGTCCTGGGATAGATTTGAGGAGATTAAATGCGTTTAAACTCCTTAATTCCTGACGTGGACATCAATTTCGTATTCCATCAGCAATTTTAACTTCTCTATAACGGATGAAATTCATAAAACATAAATGGACTAATTAGTCTATATCTAAATTTTTAGGTCACACATTTTGGGAAAAACATATACCAAAATACTATTTTTTGCCGTACAAGTATACAAGTATAAGAGTATTAACTAACATATATGTTAAGTAAGAAGTATACATTTACATATGTTATATGTACTTACACGTAGCACTAACTATAAATAATTTATTTTATCAAATTTATGTGGATATATTTGTAATTTACAAATCATATTTCTTTAGAAAAAAAAAGAAAAAATATGGATATAGTTTTTTTTTTTTAATTAATGGTAGAAGTGAGTAGCTCATTGGTAAGACACTGCTACAAATTCCAAGGAGCTGGGTTCGAATCAGGATGTGGCAGGTAATTATTCTCTGTTTCACTGTAGCCGTGAGTCAGTTCTGTGGGTTCAGTAGCCCTTCGTGGTCTATCCAGTCTCATAATGAGGGTACCATTAATTACTTAAAAATACTCTTGAGCGTGATTCTGACCAAATCACCTTCTTGCACAACCGTTAGTCAAGTAACAATACTTCCTTGCAAAGAACTTCACCCCTTATCCTTTATAGGTTGTAGCGCTACAGGTTTATTAAGTTATTAATGGTGATTATGAGTGAATATATTTAGAATATGTTGATTATTAGTGAATATACCTAGGATAGGTGATTATGAATGAATATATATAGAATATGGTGATTATGAGTGAATATACCTAGGATAGGTGATTATGAATGAATATATATATATAGAATATGGTGATAATGAGTGAATATACCTAGGATAGGTGATTATGAATGAATATATATATAGAATATGGTGATTATGAGTGAATATTTCTAGAGTGTCGTCTTGTTTCATTTTGAATTTTCGCCTCATATCCTCAAAACCTCTTTTCAATTATTTTATTTATTTGTTCTTAATGCTCATTTATTTGATCGTGAACTTAATTTATTTTAATTGTTATATTTATTATAGCATTATCTTTAAAACAGGTCCATTTCAAAATAAAACAAATTTATTTTTGTCGCATGTGCCACTTTTCAAGCAAAGCTCCGTTGTAATGCTGGTGTTTTTTTGTATAATTTTATTTTATGAATACTGAAGATTAATTTTCGATCGATTTGGGGATATGAGCGTTTGGATTGGATAGCATTTGGAATTGGATTGGATTCCGGAGAAATTGAATGGTTTCGTGGAACTTCAAAGTTCAATTTGGAATATCAGAATTTGCCTGATAATAGTGCTTAATGGAGGTTTCCTTATGTACTAATCAACTATTGCAAATTAACTCCTTTCTTCTTGTGCATTAGACGTTTTCGACTCAAAAAGTTGGACTAAGTAAACAATAAATTTAAATTTTGCCTGTACCTAAAACCTAAATTTTACAAATTATACAACTGTTCATTTAATTGTACTATCCGTTGCTCAAATTGTATAATTGTAATTTACATGTTTTCTTTAGTTCAGATGGTATTATTTTTTCAAAATAGTATAAACACAAAACAAGAAATTAATTTAATGTCTTTATCCCTGTATTTTATTTTAAAATAAACTTTTACAGGAAGATCATATGTTTGTTTTAAAAGGGTGTTTAACTGTCTGGTTATCAACGCCCGTTGGTTGTTAGTTTAAATATTGAAATTTGGTTTAAAATATGAGGTTTAAGATATTATTCGACCAAACCATAATATGTTTAATAGTGTTCGATTAACTTATAGTTTGTTTATTAGTGTTCTATTAACTTATAGTTTGTTTATTAGTGTTCAATTAACTTATAATTTGTTTAATATTGTTTGTAGCGATAGTGGTGAGAGGAAGATGAAGAGTATATAGCGGGCAATTCTAATTCTAAGAATAAAGTAAGGGTGTATATAGGTGTGTATAGTAATAAGGTAAGCTACCTATACTTGGCTCACTCATCAATTTTTATTAGTAATTATACATAGTTTTTATTGAAGTAATCAAAAATCGGGGTTAGATAACTGCCTTTTTTTGTTCCCGCCTCTTGTACTATGAGTTTCAAGTAGCAATGCTTAAGCAGGTTAAGGAGATGTTTGTGGAAGTCGGCTTTATCCTCTTCCAAAATATTTAAACATTAGCAAAATTTATCAAGTAAGTTTTTTGTTTTGACACTGAACATAAAAAAATGTAATTTACTTCGGTTTTAATCTTTTGGATAGTTTTAAACCATGTTGAATGAGTTCTGACTTCATTCCCAAAGCAGTCCATTTTCAAATTTATATGATTTTATTTATTCAATTAAATTTTTCATTACAAAATTATAACGATGTAGAAATAGTATTTGCATAAACAGTTAAAGAACATTTGATACTATTTTTTTTGGAATAGATTATCTAAAAATACAGCATCAGAACTGGTAATAAAAAATATTTAGAGTTGACAGGGGATTTTGGGATGCAATTTTCTGAATTTATCCACTTGAAATATTCCTTAAAGAAAAAATATTTCTGAGATTCCGGTATGAAACCTTTTGAATAATTTACCCGTTTAATATCTTTCAAGTTACGCGATAAACGATTAACTTAAACAGTTTTAAAGGTTAATTCAATAATATTTTTGGTAATTAAAATTAAAATTATTTTAAATTAAAAGAAAAATTGTGTAATGCACAAATATTGTTGTATTCCTTCATTAATCCTAAATGTTTTGCGATTCGTTATAATGAGAATTAATTTTTTTTTTATTTTGTAAATCCTTTTATTCAAACAATTGTGTTTAAATACTCATGTTGCCGTCCCGCTTGAAAATCATAAATCATTTTATTTATACGGAGTAATCGTATGAGGCAATATTGACTCAGAGGGATGGGTGAGCGTTTGGAGTTTGTACTTTTGGGTTTGCCTAGCTGGAGAGGGAGGTAACGGTGGTATAAATTAATGTTAGGGTTACAATTTTATCGGAGGAACATATTACCATATATGAAAAGTGCAGTAAAAACGTATCACTAACTGCATTTCATTAACACATATATCACCACATACAGCTAACTGCATATCATTATTCGAAGACAAGTGATGAATACATTTTGCTTCGAAGTTTGTATTCATGAATTTTCAACATGAATACAATTTTATTCGAACAAAAAAACAAATCAAAATTTAGAATGCTCTCTTATTCGTAGATTTGGAAGTAAAATTTCAATCTAATAAAAACTAAGTCGAATACAAAATCATTTGAATAAATATTCGATTGAAGAAAAATTTATTTTTCTTTTAAAAAATCCCTTACTTTTTACCTTTTCGTATTTCTGGTATCTGAGAGTTCCTTTACATATTTTCAGACGGGTAGAAAACAAAAATACTATCGATTTTAAGATCACACAATTGAGTTTCGATTTATTTTGACTTTTATGATTTATTATATGTTTTAGGAGGTGCGGAAAATGAAAATGCTATCAATTTTAAGATATTGTCTCTATTTATGTTAACTTTTCTTATTTCTAACATATTAGAGACCCTTTGTTTGTTTTCTAAGATGCAGAATATGAAAATGCTATCGATTTCACGTGATCGTGTATCGATTTATTTTAACTTTTCTAACATTTTACGGTCCCTTAATATTTTAGGAGATGCATAAAATGAAAATTTATTTGATTTCAGATCGTGTATCTATTTATTTTAAATTTTCTGATTTCTAACATGTTAGGGACCCTTTGTATGCTTTCAATGTTGTACTAAATGAAAATGCTATCGATTTCAACCTCACGTGATCGTGTATCGATGTATTTCAACTTATCTTAATTTCTAACATATTAGGCGTCCCAATATGTTTTGGGAGATGCAGAAGATAAAACTGTTAAATGTTTGCGTATATTTAATATTAAATATGCCATAATTAGTATTAATACGCCATATTTAATATTGATTTGTAAATATATATAAATAGACGTAGTTTTTTAGTTTGTAGATCAGTCTTTTGTAATGAATTGGAAGTTTGGACTGTTTGTCTAGTAAATGTTGTAATAGTCGGAATCGACGAGCAGTTTCCTGTCTTTTCATAGTAAATTTGAGTTGACTTTAACAGTACTTTTTTTAGCGTAGCCTTATATCTGATTTTTCAAACAAACAATTATAGCGAGTAGGTTGGTCGATGTATTGACATGCTACAATCTCACAAGACAACACGAAAAAAAGGCAATCCTTCCCAGCCGGACCCGATCCACTAAGACCGTCCTATATAATTTTTTAAATATTTGATTAAAACTGGAAGAGGAGACTTTACTATAGTTCAAACGAGTAATATTTGAAAAGCGCTTGAAATTAGAAAACGGCGTGCAATTCTTTTTTTAATACATAAAAATTTATAAAAAGTTACAGTATATAAACCGGGGATGGTATAATATTTAGGAAATACGAATTGATTTAATTATATACCGGAGCCTGTATTCCATTAAATCGGAAGCTGCCTTTGTGACCATTAATGGAAATTAGAGAAGCGAGCGGAGAGAGATTATTTCCAGGTGACAATGAGGACGATAACTATGTGTTATGATAATAAGGGCAGATTAGCGCTACAATGCTACAGTGCTACACGGCTGCACAATGGTCTGCTCCGGTCCACTGCAACCTCCGACGATAAATCTCAAATAATATTGATATCGGCTCCCCGCACCGGAAGGTTTGTCTTGGGGTTAGTCGTCTGGATACAATTGGATGGACTGTAATTTTATTTCAATACCTATTTGTAGACCTGCTAGTTAGATCTTTATTTCATGGAGGCCCCACGGATCTCCCATCATTAGCTTAGATAACCTCTCACATATGTGTGCAATAACCAGGTTGGAGTGTTTAAACAAAATATATGTATAAGGTGTAATTTCGGTAATCTGAACAAATTTCTGCAGACAACGTTTGGATCATTGATATTAGAGGAAATAAAAAAAGGTGAAACCATAATAATACAGTTAGAGTGAACCGTTTGTATTGGGAGGAGTGGGGATGCCACTTAAGTACGTTACATTTTAAAATAATTTTAAAGTAAACATTGTAGAAAATATTATAATTAGGTAATCAATAAATGATAATATATATATAATAGAGGGGAAGAAGAAATATATAACAATAAAAAAAATAATAATAAATAAATAAAATATCAACATGTACATGGATAGAAAGCAAAGAAGAAATAAAGTAAAAAAAAAAAAGGATACAATGCATATAAATGATACAGAAAGACAACATACCAAATGAATAGGTATACAGAGGTATTTAAATTATATAATAGAAAAATTATTAATAAAGTAATTAATACAAGCTGGTAACATATGAATATAAATTAAAAATAAGATACATAAATATAAAAGGAAAAGAAAGGATAGTAGCTATAAAATATAATTAAATTAAGTATGGGGTGAGAATTCAGAAAAATAAAACAAGAATAAAAGATATGAAGAAAAGTGAGCTTCAGAAATGCAGAACGAGAGAAAAGAAGCATTATGAGGCTTTTATAAGGTTCAAAATGTGTTGGTATATTAGGAATATGCAGTCTTTATCAACTTTATGATTGATGGAATTCTTCATTATGGTTGGGGACAGTAGCAAGAATTTATGTATTATCCAAATTAAAAGCATGGTTCAGGTTTAAAGCGTGTTCTGACAATTTAGAGGCAAATAAATTACAGGAGTTAATAGAGGTTTTGTGCTGGGAAATGCGGTTCTTAAGTTTATTTTTAGTTTCGCCGAAATAGAAGCAATTGCAACTTGGGTTAGAACATCTGGTAAACTGTATTGGAACGGTGTATAAAAGGAATAGGTTCTTTTAATTTGAAAAAAAGATAGGAAATTTTGTATAATAATAATATTAATTTCTATGTATATTGAATAAAGAAATGCTATGTAAGATATATTTTAATTATTTTATTCACTTTGCGGTTCCCAACTTGAACGTTTTAAAATTAATTTCGAGCTCTTTTTTTTTTTTTTTGCTGTTTACCTGATAAATAGTGTTAGGATTGATTGAATTGTCAAGGTCGATAGTACAATTTGTAGTAACATTTGTTATGTGTGTGTTTTTTGGTTTTTTTACGAGGATCCGGTGGAAATCTTCAAAAAGACACGGATAGCCCCGTACCTATCCGTGTGTGGGGTTTTTACCCACTAAAACCACCGCCCTACACCTTATCTTTCCTCTACCCGGGACCGCCGCTAAGCATTACTTCATGGAGCGAACTGGCCTCGCTTTCTTCGCATGGTTTCCACGTTTCCATGCTAGTCATGTCTTCTAGCCCTCTCTTCCTCTTTCAACCTCTTGAGGACGACTGTGGTGAATCTCTTCACCGCGTTCCAATGCTGATTTGAGCGCTGCATATAGCTCACCACATTTTCTGATGTGATGTGTCCTCCACACACGTTCTTTAATTCGCTTTTCTCCTGCGCAAACTGTCTGACGTCCAGGGCATTCTGCGGTGTTGTCCAGCTTTAATCAGTACTGGAAATCGGAGCTGCATATAACATGATGGAGGGGGCAACAGTAGCAAGAAGCCTTCGGCTACTTTCTCTAGGATCTCCAACGTTTGGCATAAGGCGTGACAAAAAGGATGCTACTTTAGCAGATTTGGGGCTGACATATTCCGTGTGAACTTTCAAGCGGAGACGTGCATCGATCATAACTCCTAGGTATTTTAAGCAGGACTGGGAACGAATTTCGACCCTACCCACCGTGACAGTGATAGACTCAGTCTGCTTCCTGCTGGTTACTAGGAGGACCTCGGTCTTGTGATCTGCAAGTTGTAGGCCTACCGAAGACAGCCAACCTCAGACCGTAGGAACAGCCTTGTGTGTGTGTGTGTGTGTGTGTGTGTGCGAAATTAAATACGTGATATATTTTATCTTTGAAGTCTAAAATAAAGTAATAGAGATAAAATATCCTTAAAGAAGTTGGTTTATATTTGCAAAAAATGTGGTTTAGGCTTTCAAAAATTTCACCACAATACAATTTCCTGACTAGTACCTGTAGAAACAAACGTCCCCAAAACTTCCTGTCTCATTAGGGACGTCTCGTTAATTTTTGGATGTCTTCATCCCATCGTTAGTAACTTCCTTTCTGTATTTATTTTAACTCTTCATATATTTATGAATATTTTTATTTTTTTTTTTATAATAACCTCCTAAAACAAATTTATATTTATTTTTCATTTTTAGAAGGTATTTGTGATATTATTTTAAATATAGACCCAATAATGTTTAAATTTATCAAATGATAATTTCACTTTTTATATAAAATACTCATGATAAACAAAATGTTAAAATAATATAATAAATATGTATTAAATAAATCAAATTTTATCTTTGTATAGTCCAAACACTTTTTATTACATCAATAGTCCAACGTTTCGGCCATTTAGGCAATCCTCAAGGACAATCTAAATATTTAACAGCTTATTATATATTCATTTGTAACTGTTGCGGCCAACATATGATCGGTAATCGACTATGTGACAGATGATATAAAAAACAAAACAAATCCGCTCTCTGTTGTTTTTTATACTGATGACTTCTTAGCGCCTCTACGTGTGCACACACATCGTCTCCTTTATCTTCTCACTACGCTCTCGTAGTTACCAGCATTCTGGCCATCTTCGACAGCTGAATCATCTTAGCCACGGCGGGCGGACTTCTTCAACTCATCCTCCAAGAGGACAAGGCGGGCGGACGTACGTCCCTTTTGTCGATCTACTTCCAAGAGAATGTCCACTCAGAACAACCACAACCGGGGCCCCACCAATCACCGGTGATATAAGACTTTTTCTCTAGTTTGTATATATTTTTTTTTTTCCTTTAGTTCAATTAATTTAATTTTATAATAGTGTTAAGCTTTCTTTTTTTTCTAGTTTGTATATTTTTTGTTCCTTTTTATTATGTTTACTTATTTAAAAATACAAAAATAACAAAATTTGACCAATTCTTTTCTTTTCACGGTTGGGCTAGTAAAGATTCCTTTTGAACCCCTACCCGCCGTAACAGTAACAATTATAACAACAACATTGTCACTAATAATATAACATACTTTCAAAATAAAAATTCTCACCTCAACATCAAAATTTAAAAATTGTTTTTGTTTTGAATTAAATTAAAAATAAGGCTGACTTCCGTGTGTGAAAGGTTATAAATAGTTTGTTTATATGGTAGTGATAGTGTGGATTAATTGAAAATTAAAAGTTTTAAAAATTAATGAATTAAAAAAATAGGTAACTAAACATAAGCTTAGGTAAGCTTATTAATAATAAATATGACTCTCTAATAATTGACTTTTTCATAGGGTGTGTTTGACATATATTTAATGACCTGGGTAGAATAGACTGCAAAACAATTTTTAAATTTTGATGTTGAGGTGAGAATTTATATTTTGAAGGTATGTTACATTATTAGTGATAATGTTGTTGTTATAATTGTTACAAATGAATATATAATAAGTTGTTAAATATTTAGATTGTCCTTGAGGATGGCCGAAATGGCTGAAACGTTGGATTATTGACGTAATAAAAAGTGTTGAGACTAAACAAGGATACAATTTGATTTATATAATAAATAATTACCAGTCTCAAGAAATTGAAAAAAATTATATTTAAAATGACCGCTGCTTTTAATGCCTCCGTATCTTCGCTCTCGAATTGATCTTCGATTGATTTTGCTTATATTTGGCTTATCAGTTGGTCACCTTCTTTTATGAAGTGGCCGAGTTCGCCTGTTTCCCTGGTGAACCGTTCTAGGTCAGAAACGGGCTTTCTGAAGTCTTGGGCGGTTGCAGTGCGTAATTTAATCCACTCTATTGTTGTTGCGTGTGCTTCTGTAAGAGATACTAGTAGTGGAGGAAACTCTGAAAAAAAAAACTTCATAAAAGAAGGTGACCGACTGATAAGACAAATTGAAGCATAATCAATCGAAGATCTACTCGAGAGCGAAGATACGGAGGCATTAAAAGCAGCGGTCATCTGCAGAGTGAAGAGGAGAATCCTCAATCAGATTAAAGCGGACGAAGAGATCCCTTGGAGTTAGTAGCATAGTGCCTTACCAATTAGCTACCACTCCCACTATTTATGTATTTGTAAATTTATTTATTCACTTGGCTATAGTTTTTATTTATTTATGGAATTTTGTGAAAAGTTTTTATTATTAACGAACGTTGTATTATATATTTTATTATTGAATAAAATTTACTAACTAATATTTCATGATCTTAAATAAATCATAAAATAAAAAATATTTATTATTTTAAATATAATTTTTTCAATTTGTTGAGACAGTTAATTATTTTTTAAATAAATCAAATTGTATCCTTGTTTAGTCTCAACACTTTTTATTACATCAATAGTCCAACGTTTCAGCCATTTCGGCCATCCTCAAGGACAATCTAAATATTTAACAGCTTATTATATATTCATTTGTAACAATTATAACAACAACATTATCACTAATAATATAACATACCTTCAAAATATAAATTCTCACCTCAACATCAAAATTTAAATATATATAAACTGTATCTCCAGGTGGCTATATGACATCCTGTGGCACCAGAATTTGAATCATGTTTAAGAGAATCCAGTAGGCTTAGTAGGCTTTACAAACCCGGGGGAGAGAAGGTAGTGGTCACCTACCTAAATACTGACCACGCTCGTCGTTGTTTAACTATGATTACCTATTGCAAGCATAACCCATATGACTAATTTGGTCCGCTTATAAATATATTTTTTATATAACTGCTGCAGCTTTTATGTAATTTAATGGAGATAATAAATATTTAACTTGTAATGAAAATACCGAATTGCTGAAATCAAAACATTAAATTCATTACATCTATAACTTTTAAATTGATGGTTACTTCACAGTTCTTTTGCTATTCTCTGCATTGATTTTATAGGTCATATTCCGCCCTTTTTCATTGTTACTCATAAAATTGGATCCGATGTAAATGGGAGGACATTTAAGATTTAAAAGCTAGGATAATAAGGATAATATTTTATTACTTGAATCATTTATACTCAGGGAATAACTGGATAGGTGGATTATCTGAGGGATAGATGGGATGTATTGGGTGCAATAAAACGATAAAAGGTCGGGAGGAAGGGATCGTAAAGGCGGATTGTTTCCTTTAGTGGGCCATTAACCTTCTGATGAATCTCTTCCTTTTAACACGAGTGGAAATAAAACCGCTCTTCACCACCTGGTGTCGTCTACAGTCAGTACCTTCTCGATTATTTACCTTGCCCTAGGGCTCAGAGGTGTAGCTCCCTCTCTACTCTAAGGCCCAGCGGCCCATCTAATATTCAGCAGGCCTCAGTAAAGCTAGATCTCAGCTCTTCAGGGGCACGTAGGCACATAGGTAAGGAATGATTTCCACATACCTATATATGGAATATATAGTATTGTGATCGTACAAAGTTTCGAATTCTAGTTTTCGACGAAAATACATGTACTGAGGTCCTCTGTGTCCAAAAAACCTAGTCTCGTAAAATGGTCAATCTGAGTGTGAACAAGTTAAAAAAAAAAAACCGTAAAAAATTGAAATTATATATTTTAAATTAATTTAACCATTTTAACAGTCAACTCCCCTCCACTATGTCTGTTTACTACCGCTTTCATGTTTCAACTGGAATAGTTAAACGGCAATGTGCCCTTCGTTACTGCACTCAAAGTATCTTTATTATTATTTATTTATTTATCACCCTACCCTTCCTATTTGACAATACGGGTGTCCGCAGCAGTGGGTACAACTCATTGCTGCATATGACAATCATTACAAAGCTGTGCACACAAAATATATCTGGCTCTTCTACAGAGGGCTTGCTGGTGTAGCTTATTCTCTCCTAGTCAGGGAGAAGTGAATAGAGCCCACAGCTTCCTTCCACCCGTACACGAAGGTTTGTAGTTTAGCGAGTAGTTCTTTCTTCGTCAGCTCAGCAAGATCGCTCTCCATCAGAAGATAGAGTCCTGTTTCCCTCATCATCTTGGATCTCAGTGCTCGGGGGTCTCTGGAACATGACAAAGTGGGCATAGATGTTCAATATTTATACCGTGTGCGGCGAGCTTAGCTCGAAAACTCCCATGCCCCTTCAGGAAGTGTGAGATGACTACTGAATATACTATATACTACGTGGGGAGGACCCACGTTGCTTCTAGGAGTGAACCAACGGTAGGAAAGTACTTCCTTAGGGTGGCCACTTTTAAGCAATCCACCCACCGTCGGTTCCATTCTTGCAAGGTTCCTTCTCGAAGGATCCTCTTCCATCTGTTACGGTTTTCACCAATACGCGCTTAGATGATTTCCGGTAAATCCGGATTCGAGGCATCTATTATCTAGCATCGGACTCACATGCACTCAAAGCATCTAGTGCGGGGACACTTAGCCACCGAATGTCCCACCTTCCCGTAGCCATGACATTTGAGATCGTCTCTGCGTCTCTTTCCTCTAGGCCTCACCTCGTTCGATCTCTTATCCCTCGTACGCTCACCGTCTCTCTTACGCAGCATGTTCTGATGGTTCTTGGAACGAGTGTGCTGAACCCTTGTCCATTCCGATTCATCGACCTCCATACGTGCCTCCTCTTCTCTTGCGCCTACATCTGTTAGGTCCTGTGCACATTCTACGAACGACCTATCCTATGAGAGACATTCTTTCTCCCCGACTTCCTGTGCCAAATGGACTTTCAAAATACCCGATAGAAAATGAATTCGGGCCGGGACCTGA
The DNA here is from genome assembly GCF_000696795.3 of Halyomorpha halys. Lineage (NCBI taxonomy): Eukaryota > Metazoa > Arthropoda > Insecta > Hemiptera > Pentatomidae > Halyomorpha > Halyomorpha halys. The sequence goes on along the minus strand of NW_027114397.1, from coordinate 142,540 downwards.
TCCATTACCATATTTTCACTTAATTTGTCTGTACTCCGGTTGTACCGCGATAACAGTTCACTAGCGGAGCGTCCCTTAGATTGCCCTTGTCTTATCCTCTTCTTATGTCTCTCCCTAACATCTAGAAGATGTCTTCCTCCGGAGCCCATCATTCTTCTGTATACGACTTATTTAATCGTTCCTTGACTGTGTTCTAGGGCGTTTCCTCGTCCGCATGGATCTTGTTGAGGATACCCCGTTTTACTCTGCATACAACAGGTGCTTTAAGTTCTTCCGCGTCTAGCAGTTTCTCTTCTTTTTTTGCTTGGGTCCTTTCCGTAAGCCCATCGCTCGTAAAAAAATGTTCTATTGATGAGTATATATAATAATTTTTTTTATTATATGCACAACACAAGTGTTAAAAACAACAACATATTTTAGGTATTTAAAGAAACATATGTTAATTTAATTTTTTATCATATTTTATTTTATTATATGTATTCAGTTAAATTTTCTTTATTATGGCTCCTTTTTCTGTTTCTTTCTCTTACCTCTTCTAGTTTTATATATGTATATAAAATGTTCATACAATTTAATT
>NW_027114397.1:128811-141913 GCF_000696795.3 Halyomorpha halys | reverse complement strand
TTAATATATAATATATACAATTTTGAACCAAGCAACTATCTGAAAAGTATTTTGAGTTTTACTATTAGATATAATGAAATCTAATACTAGTGTCCATAAGATGCATAAATTTTATTAACACCGAAATATTTGAATAACTAATTTAAAACACACAAACAAACAAATACAAAGGGAGATTGTGACACGTATGAAATTAATACCTTGCTCTGGCCTCAAATTTGCATAAGGTAGCCTCCTGGCAACACTAACAAGAGAATTTATCTGCATAATAAAGGTTGACTGCTTAGCATATAAATACAGAAATAAAGTTGCAAAGTACCTACTAACTACTAGCTACTAAATAGTAACTGTTTTAGTAAAGGGAAAAGATAGATCTGAGGAGAAAATAGTAACTGTTTTAGTACCGCTCTCGAACATGGACGGTGGCAATTTTAGGAATGGATGAATAAGAATCACCCTCGGTTATTACGGAAATATTAGAATGAGGCTACATTATTCATTTTTTATATTTCATTTCAAGTATTACAACTTATCAAGTTTTCGTCTTTTAATAGCGATCAGAAGTTTATTTATTCCTACATATTATTTTTATGGATTGTTACAAATAAAATGTTTTGATACTGTGGATTTTCGTTTTAGATGCAATTTAATTCAATATAGATTTTTCTTATTAACTGTTTGCATAGTAGTATAACTGAAGCCTCTAGTAGTGAAGGGATCTGTAACGTAACAAAAAACGAAAAATAGTTTTAACTATTTATAAATCACCAACTTTTTGAACTACATTAGAAGTGTTCATTAGTACTGAAATAAAAATATACTGAGTAGGTGAGGCTAAAATAGTACAAGAAGCCAAGAGGAGAAAAAAAAACAGTTATTTCATTCTCAATTTTTGATTAATTTAATGAAAACTATGTATAATTACTAGTCAAAATTGATGAGTCTGCCAAGTATAGTTTGGGAGAATAAAAAATGGTGGTTATTTCAAAACGTAAAAAAAAAATAATGTTTCATTGGGAGCTTCATATTATTTAAACTACCTACAAAACTTAAAACCTAATAGAACAAACAAATTTTAAACTAGGGTAAATTTGCTAAAATATGAACCCTAAAAGATGTGTTTATGTTAAGTAGTTCTCGAGATACAGTTTTATTTAAATGAACATTTCATGAAAAATCAGTAGTTAATGAATTTATTGTGAGAAATCTATATCTCAGGAACCATGGCATGTTAATATGTCTTTTAGCACTCAAATTAAAGTTTGAAGAATTTTTTATTATCCAAAATTATTAAAAACATTACCTTTATATTAGTCTAAGGTTCTCTCTATAATTCTTATTTTTTTAGTATAAAAACATTAAAACAGATTACTGAATAAAATCTAACGTCATATGTGCTTGATGTATTTTTATGTAAATACAGTTTTGAATGTCAATAAAAAAAAATAATTTTTTAAAGTATGCAGCAACCTCATTTAGAAGAAAAAAATGATTTCTGTTTTGAGTATTAGTCTGAGAATTGTAAGTTTTTTTTTTGTTTTTTTATCTGCTTTCTACTCAGTGCTGACTTTGATCTAGCTGATGGACTTGCACAACATACAGAACCTCCATGAGTTGTTCTCTAATATAGACTTTTGCATTTATAAAGTTTAAGAAACTATAAAAAAAAAATTTATTTGCTTTTTTAATTTTAATAAATTACAATCCAAAATCCTAAGTAAAATCCTTGATGCTCCTTATTACGTTACAAATAAACTCATTCACAAAGACCTTAACATCCTATTCGTTGCAGATTTGGCCCAAAAAAACTCCTTACCCATCCTAACCCATTAATTCTTAATATTTCATCCTTAACAATCCCTGATAATCCTCCGAGGCGTCTGAAAAGAAGATGGTCACGGGACCTTCTAATTTAAATTTATGCTTGAAGTGGTTCCTTCCCAAGATATTCAAGTGTCTATGAAACATATGAAACATACAAAATATTTACTTATTGTATTTATTATTTGTACAGTTGTAAATCACATTAAATAAATAAATAAAAAGAAAAAAAATTAAGAATATTAATATTACCTGAGAGAAATATCTGTATCGAAATAAACAACATATTTGTTGACATTTTTTCTTGAAGATATTGCATTAGTCTGTACAAATTACGAGTCAACTTGGAAATAATTATAAGCAACATACATTAAAAATGATTCATATCTTGAGTTGAGAATAGCTCATGAACTTTTTTACGTCTTCTAGGCTACAATTCGAAAATCATTAAACACATAATCATAATTATCGTTTATTACCACGATTTGTGTTATGATGGATATATTTCTTTTTTGTAATTATAATCTTCGCTTATTTAAAATAAAAATTATTGTGTTATTTCTTAATTATTTTGCTATAACTTGTTTTGTTAATAAAAATAAATCCTTTTTTTAAAATTTATTTATTGATATTTACAACTGTATAAAAAATACAACAAGTAAATTTGATCATAATGACATAATGATATGATAGAGCTTGTAGAGAAACTACTCAGTAGTTTTTAGAGTTCTACTAAAAACAGTTTACAATATAAGGTCACGAGGGCATCTTCTTTTCAGGCGCCTCGGAGGATTGCCAGGAATGGAAGAGGAAGCAAGGTTAGAAGCTAGTAGGTTTGTGTGGTTAGGGAGTTTATTATGGAAGGAATAATATCGGCTTCGGGTTAGATCGGTTACATAAGGAACATTTAGGTCTTTATGGATGGTTTTATTAGTAACAAAATAAGGAGCATTGAGGTTTTACGAAGGATTTTGGATTGTAAAGATTGGATACGGGAGGAATTCGAAGGTTTAGTGGAGCCCCAAAGCTCCGTATGTCCAGATGGGCCTTATTATTGTCATGCAGATCAATCTTTTGTAATGAGTTGGAAGTTTACACCGTTTGTCTAGTAAGTGCTGTAATAGTCGGAATCTGAGTGCAGTTTCCTGTCTTTTCAGTCTTGTGTGAGGATTCCAGGTTAGTCGTTTGTCAAGATGTAGTCCAAGATAACGAATCTGTTCTACAGGGGTAAGAGCCACATTATTAAAGTATACTGTAGGGCAGTCGGCTTACGACGAAGAGTAAATGTGATTTGATGGGATTTATTTTTATCCTCCAATTTCGACACCATTCTTCGAGGATTGTGATATGGGACTGGAGAGTTTGGGATGCAATCAAAGGGTTATTACTAACTGTGAGCACACATGTGTCATAAAAAAAAATCTAACCTTGGATTGTGAAAGTTTCTTCGTACCTCCTTGGAGTATATTGATTTTGGATTGTAAGGATTGAAAATACCTCTTCGATGGTTTACTCGAGCCTCAATGTTAAAATAGGCCTTATTATAGTCATATATATAATTTTTTTTGTTATGGATTGGAATTTTAGACCGTTGTTCTAGTAAGTGCTAGTCGGAATCGACCTGCTTGTTTCTGTCTCGTGTATAAATAGTCATTACACAACTTTATTTCTAAATGTTCTGTTTTGATTAGATGTTTATATCAAGATTTAGGCTCGCTAAATAAATGTTTTTATCCGAGCCAGTTTATATCTCTTTGGAACTCCTTTCAAAAAAGACCGTCGGTTTGCGGTGGCTTCAACAAAAATGATACGACCAGAGAAGAACCCTGTTGTCTTAAGGGACCATAAAGGATGATAAAATATTCAAAGGACCCTCAGTTAAAAGTTCGGGGTGCTTAGCCGGGCTTGATTGCCGCTAATTAGGTGTTTCATTGCTCAAACATTCAGCAGAAATTAAGGCCTTAAGTACCTATTTTTTTATTTCTGGCTTTTTAATTTGTCCCTAAACTTTTTATATTGTCTCCGCCCCAGTATTAATGAATGTATAAAAACTATGAAAGTGACAAGAGCGCCTTGAAGAAACAAAAGACTTGTTTTGATAAAGCCGAATAATAAATCAACATTTTCCTCTTTTTTTGTGAAAAAAAGTAATATTAAATTTATTATATATTACTTTTTGTAACATTTTTCGATATTTCGCAACCACAAATGCAACTTTATTTTTCATAATTAAGTACAAACTGATACTGGTGAAAAATCAATTTTTTAAGCTGACTGTATATAATCAAAAAAGTTCCAATTACCAATTATCCATAAAGAAAATTAATTCAAAAGGACTCATCCCCCGGGCCCTGTTTCATAATGAAAGCTAATAGTATTAGTTAAAAATACAAATATAGAAACAAGGTAATAATTGCACTAATACTTATTTTTTTTCACAGTAGCGAGGACTATTAGTGATATTGTAGGAGTTAAAAGTACTAAAGTACAAGTTACTATTGTACAAGTCAATGTAATTGTATTATGTTAAATCGACAAGACTAATAGTTTGAGTTTGTACTTTATTGTGAAACAGGGCCCTGATAGATAGGCCATCATTACCCACTTTTACTGGAACCAATAAACTGTGGTCTCTAAATCTTAAAACTTATTTCTATTGGAAAAGTAATATGGATATAAAATATTTATAAAGGATATATAATTTGTACGATTATATCTTTTATCCATTTTTTTTATAAATTGTTAATTTAATAAAAAAAAAAATCTGTTTATTTAACTTTTTGACAATATGATCAAAGAATGCCGTATGTATATTTGGCGACCAAAATAAAAAAAAAATTGAAAAGATGTTAATATTATTGTCAGTAAATTCAGAAACCAAATCATATATGTTTTAATTGATATAGATACAGAATTAATTTTAAAAAGTAAGATTTTTAATATGTGTACTAACTGAAGAAAAATGCTAACCACTATGATGGTTTCATGTGTGACGTCATTTAGACATAAACAGACAATACTGAATTAGTGATTGACGCTTTTTAGTTGTTTTTAAATTATTAGTTTTTTTTATTAAGCTTTTTTTTGTTTGTTTTGAAAGAGCGTTTAACAGCCTGGTCATCAACGCCCGTTGGTTGTTGGCTTTGGTAAGGCCTAGTTGTTCCATAGTCATAGCTTTGGTATGGTGTGCGGATCCGTACCAGTGGTACTCATTTACGTGATATTTTAAATATTATTATCTAGTCAATTATAATTTGTTTAATAATGGATCGTAATGATAGTGGAGGAATGATGGAAAGCAGATAAGTAGCTATTCTAATTTTAAAAATAAGGCAAGATAAATAGATAATTATAATAATTAAAGGCTGATTACTAAGTTAGTCTTATGAATGAATTTAATGACTCTTTCTATTACGGGTTCATCGTTTCTCAACGCCATTGAAACATTTGTTGGTATCCCTAACTTTTCAGAGTTAATTTATAGTGATTATATTCTTTAAAAATGTATTTGACGGTCAGATTACCATGAAATTTCGAACATATTGGAGGGGCCTTTCCTGTTATGAGGTGGATGAGTGTCAATCGAGTATGTCCTATTTTAAGTCGGGTAATCGCTACTTCTTCGCGGCGTCTACTTCGGGTTGATGTAATCCAGGACTTCATATCTTTCTTTATAGATTTATTTATACATTCCTTTAAAGAGCGAGCAAGTTCATGTGCAGTTATGATTGCTGTGGTACTTTTTTTTTTAACAACCATGGTATACTAGATAGAACTGGAAGCCAAAATAATTATTTTTTTAATTACTTTAAGTAGTCTTTCGGAATAAATATAACCTCTAATGAACATAAAATTTTTATCTTGCATTATAATTACATCTGATGATAAGTGATCTTCACAACAATAAATCTATTATTTTGATTCGATAATAATTTTTAATCTCATCGTTTTAACCGAATGTTTCTAGTTTTGACATATTTTGGCACTTGAAAAAGCATCTTTTGTGGAATCTTTATAGTAATATTTTTGCAATTAGGTACTGCTCAAGAACGAAGAGGAATATAAGATAATTGCTTAAAAAACAAATAAAACTTTTATAAAAATGATAATAAAATAACACTCGTTATGAGTAGATAAGCATATGTTATTTCGAAATGACGTCATGCCAAAACAATAATGATAACTTGCTTTATTGTGTGAAAAAAAATTATATTTTACTGCCTCGTTTTCCTTGTTCTACCTCATTCTTTTTTACTATATATTTTGCACAAGTGTATTGTCCGATTGGTAAGGAATACTAAGGGTACTTAGTATTTGTCCTCTAGGCGTTCTCTTTAAATGTACATGCCACTTGGTATAATGTATTATCTTGTATATTATCTTATCTAATATAGATATATACGTTTTATTTCCCCTTTCATTCATTATTTTATTTTAAATAATTTTCTCGGAGAATGGTGTCGAAATTGGAGGATAAAAATAAATTCCAACAAATCACAGTTACTCTTCGTCGTAAACCTGCTGACTGCCCTACAGTATACTTTAATAATGTGGCTCTTACCCCTGTAGAACAGATTCGTTATCTTAGACTACATCTTGACCAACGACTAACCTGGAATCCTCACACAAGACTGAAAAGACAGGAAACTGCACGAAGATTCCGACTATTACAGTACTTACTAGACAAACGGTCTAAACTTCCAATTCATTACAAAAGACTCATCTACATGACAATAATAAGGCCCATCTGGACATACGGAGTTAAGCTTTGGGGCTCCACTAAACCTTCGAATTCTTCTCGTATCCAATCTTTACAATCCAAAATACTTCGTAAAATCCTCAATGTTCCTTATTTTGTTACTAATAAAACCATCCATAAAGACCTAAATGTTCCTTATGTAACCGATCTAGCCCGAACCCGATATTATTCCTTCCATAATAAAGTCCCTAACCACCCAAACCCACTAGTTTCTAACCTTGCTTCCTCTTCCATTCCTGGGAATCCTCGGAGGCGCCTGAAAAGAAGATGGCCTCGTGACCTTATATTGTAAACTGTTTTTAGAGTTCTACTACTGGGTAGTTTCTCTACATCCTGTATCATATCATTATGTCATTATGATCAAATTTACTTGTATTTTTTTATACAGTTGTAAATATCAATAAATAAATAAAAAATAATAATTTTCATATCTTACATATTTGTACGTATTACTTTCAAGGGGTTAATTTTTGTTTTCTTTATCGATAACAAAGGAAAATTATTGAAATTAATAAACCAAAATAATCAGACTCCGGTTTTATTGAGAAGAAGAATTGTTTACAATTGGAGAGAAGAGAAGGGAAAAGGAGGGGGTGGGTTACGGCTCCAGCGAGGGCCGAGAGAGCTGGCCACGATCCAGCCCGAGTCAGCTACAATTTATGTTAAGTCGAGAAAACAGCGACCAACAACTGTCTCAGTATCTTGTCCTTCTGCCTGTCCTCTATGTCAGCCTTATCCTGAGTGTCCTGGCGGTCTCGAGTCTGCACGATCTGACAGGACAACGTCTTCAGTATTCAGGTATAGAACTTATTTGTAAGCACAAAGGAAAATTCTGACCATATATCTTACAAAAGTTATAACATATACAAGACAGCCACATCAGTTACCTACATACGGGATATATAGTAATGTAGATATTGAGATGGTCAAAAATCTCGAATTCGAGCTTCGAGCCCTATGTTTAATTACAAGTCAAAAGTGATAAGTCTGCGAAGTATAGTTATATGGAATAAAAAATGGTGGCTGTTTCAAAACATTAAAAAAAATAAATTTTCATTTAAAGCTTCACATTATTAAAACTAGAATAACTAATACAACATCGCTTAAAGCAGAGTAAATTTGCTAAAATATGAGCCCTAACAGAACTCTTTACGTTCATTAGTTTCTGAGATAGAGCTTCTTTTAAAAGCAACATTTCATAATGTACTGAAAAATTAGTGGTTAGTGAATATGTTGTGGGAAATCAATTTAGATTTCCTAGTGTTGTATTTAGTTTCAATGATATGGAGCTCCGAATAAAAAATTTTTTTTTTTTTTATAAATTATCTAACATCTATTTTCTATTTCTAATGACTATACTTGACTGACTCATTAATTTCGACTAGTAATTATACATAGTTTTAATTTAAGTAATAAAAAATTGGGGTGAATTAACTGACTTTTTTCTACCAGACTCTTGTTCTATACGTCTTGAGCCCGAAAACAAATCTCGAAAAATGTTGTGTGCATGTGTGTGAAGAGCCTAGCAAACGAAAAATCGTATGAAATTAAAATTAGATAATGCTGGTGTATCCCTAGAATGTTGCAGTAACCATTTTTTCGATTTTCTCCATCACAACATCTATAATTTTTTTTTATGCGAATTAAATGATTTGAGTAATAATTTTTTTTTGATTATGTAATTATAATCTGATGTAAAAATGATAATGAGTATTTAAAGTGGTTATTTATTCTAACTAATTTATTTATTCTCTATTAGCTTAATATAGTAATGATAATATAGTAGTAACCTATAAAAATTTAAACAAGGTAACGTTTGGATAATTTCTCAGAAGAATCGTTTAAATTAATGGGGTGTATAATTATTTTTACATAGTTTTGTTTTATTTTATTATTTTTTTTTATTTATTAATTTTTTTATTGTTCAACTGATTAAAGTCAGAAAGTAAATTATAATTATTTTTTTATAATGACTTCTTATATTTCTTTGTATTTTTGTTTAAGTATCTCTAAGGCTCTTCAGCCCTCATCTGTCGATTTTTCTGTATTATTCTAAACGGACTCGTCCCAGAATAAATAAACTATTATTATTATTATTATTATTATTATTATATTAATGACCGTTTTTCAAAGTTAAGATTTCAAAGGACTGTAAATATTTTAATCATATTCAATACTTATCAATACTTAATAATCCCTTTACTGGATTCACTAAGCTTGTTTAATCCCATTAGACTTCTTAAAAAAAAGCCTCAGTTTAGTTATTTGTTTCAAAGAGGTGTCAGGTGAACGAAATTCTCGTTATTATAAAGCATTACTGGAAAAAAAAATTCATAGTCGCTGAAGCAACTCATGAAATTATTAAATGTGAAGGGGAAGGTGTCCTTGACCAGCGCACAGCGCGGCTTTGGTTTTAAATAAAATTGCAGTGGAGATACGACGTTGGAAAGGAAGATGGGCTGCGGGCGACTATTAATGGACATTGATGAGGTTTTGCGGGAAGCTGTTGAATCAAATCCGTCCACAAGTACTCAAGAACTTGCCAGGGAGTGTAGTGTGTCGAAAGATACTGTCAGTCGCTATCTACTCTCCATGGGGGATGTTAAAAAGAGCAGTTGCCTGGTCTCCCACGAACTTACTCCTCAGCAATCAGCACTCACTTTCCTTCGAACCAAAGAACTTTATGGGGTCGAACTCCATCTTTATCCACCATATAGTCCAGACCTCGCACTATCGGATTACTACTTCTTTTTGATCCATGGCCCATTTCCTTCCAGGAAAAAAAATGGATAATTTTTCAGAAGTTGAAATTGCAGTTCAATAGTTCTTTGACAGTCATCCCACGGCATGGTATCGAACTATTGCAGATGGCTAATTACGGTAGATAACAATACCCTATACTTCGAGTATTAATTGTATTTTATATCAAAGAAATAATAATACAAATATTTGGTTAAAAACTATCATTTTTTTAATACACCCCATTAGCATTTATTTATGTCAGTCGTGATCTTCTCATTCGACATGATACGAAATTGATCTTTAAAAGAGTGGGTTGTTGCTTCATTAAACAGGACTTAGCTCACGTTTATTTTTACAAAGAGGAAGGTCAACAATAAAGCTTTCCTTCCCCACCCCCCCTTGTTAAGGATACAAAATATTGAATGAAAACAAACCTAATGGTAGCTTCTGGTTACTTTGTCAAAGTCTTAAAATAAAAATACAGTAAAGTCTTAAATCTCTTGAGTTTCATTTTTATAATAATAAAAAAAAGTTTTTGTTTTATCTTTAAACTAATTCTTATAAAAAAAAATTGAAATGATGTTAATATTATTGCTGTCAATTCATAAACTCAATCATATATATTTTGATTAATATAGATACTGGATTAATTTTAAATTTTAAAAAGATTATTTTTTAATCTGTGTACCAACAGAAGGAAAACGCTAGCCACCATGATGGCTTCATGTGTGACGTCATTTAGACATAAACAGACAACACTGATTTAGCGATTCACACTTTTTAGTTATTTCTAGATTATTAGTATTTTTCTGATAATTTTTTTTTTAAAAACTACCATGGAATACGAGATAGAAATGCAAGCCAAAATAATTACGTTTTTGCCACCGCCAAAATGTCAATACTGCAACAGTGTACTTACGATCAGTCACATATATGAGAAATGTCATTTTTATTCTGCGAACTTGAGTAGATTGGGAGTAGGATCGAGCGTATCGGATGCTCTGAATGATGACCAGAAGAACGTGGAAATGGTCTTAGTTTTCTTAAAAAGGAATGGCCTTTTGAATAAGATTTAAACCAGAAAATCTGTTATACGTAATAAAAAATACCAACAGAAGTAATTATTTAAATTTTTTTTCGAAATTATTTAAAGTGAAATAGAATTATAGAAATAGAAATTATAGAAATAGAATATAAAGCACGGGCGTTGATGACCTCAGGGTTTTACGCCCTAAAGCCCCAGACAACAACAACATTACGTTTTTAGTTACTCTTTAGAAATAAATATAACCTCTAATAAACTTAAAATTTGTATTTTTCATCATACTTGCATCGAAATGATCTTCACAAAAATATAATATATTATTTAGAACAGTTGATAATTTTGGATCCCTTCTGGCCAGCTTTAACAAAATTTTTATAATTTTGACACCTTATGGCAATTGGATAAACGACTTTTGTGGATTTTTTAATGGAGTATTAGTTTTGTATACATGTATCGCACAAAACGATGAAGAATTATAATTAATCTTTTGAAACATCTTACTGTGGCAAAAAAAAATCCATAAGGTCGTATTTTTCTTGTTTATTGATTATTTTTTTTTTACTAAACATCCTTTTTCTGGTGAAATTGCCAAATAAAAGATTGATTCTTCAAGAAGTATCAAATGTTTTAATCAATACCTCCGAAGTAGAATGCAATAAAAAATATGAGAAAGGAGAGGAGAATTTACATTCATATATATATATATATATTTATATACCACTACTCCACTGTTTCAGAAGTCGAGGCCCATGATCAATACGGCCTGACCCAGGTAAATTACCTTTACCTTTACCATCTACCGCTGCTATGCATCATTGTACAATGACAACAGATCCCTTTTCCAGGGATAATTTACCTATTAGTCAGTAATTTAGCCATTTGGTGTTTACTTACGCACTCGAGCCTGTCCAGGAAGTTTAATTGAACCCTAAAATAATAATTACAATGAATCGAAAGGTTCGATGCAGATACCATTAATCGCTTTCTATAAGCATATATCCAATAATACCCGTCAAAACCCAAAGTCGTGGGATCAGTCTTGACGCGACCCTCTCACCTACGTTTTAGTCGGCCCCTAGGACATTTACCTGTCAGTGCAGGATTTATTACTATTTTAGTGATCCGATCGTTGCTAATCCAGATCTTATGCGACGCAATGCTATCACCTGAAATATATACTTCGAATGCAGTTAGGCAGATTCTGGGTCTACTCAAAGGGCCTCTCACTTAGTAGCCCTGGTCCCGCTTCTACTTCCCGCCTCTTTCTATCGCTCCTATGTTCATCCCTGTCCCTCCTCTTCATCAAAAAATTTAGTTTAGCAGTCATGGGAAAATGTCTAGAATATATACTTCTTATTAGCAACGACAGAAATCGTAATTTCTTTGGAAGTGGTACATAAATAAGATAACTATTTACCAACGTTTTTTATGTAGTTAGTTAACCCTTTCAATTTTTATTGTTTTTGAATTAATCGAAGAATATACCGGATGACCATTCGAAATAAAATAAATTACTTTTTGAATAAAAAAAAATCATAATTGAACCAATATTAATAAATATACATAAAAAAAATATTAATACTTTACTGGCCATGGTAGCACCTAGTTCGGGGATTTTGCTACACCTGGGCCCTGTTTCATAATGAAAGCTAATAGTATTAGTTAATAGTACAAGTGTAGAAACTAGTGTAGTAATAATACTAATACTTATTTTTTTCATTATAGGGATGATTATTAGTGATATTACAGGAATTAAAAAATACTAAAGTACAAGTTACTATTGTACAAGTCTGTGTAATTGAATTAAGATAAATCTACAAGACTAATAGTGTTAGTTTGTACTTTATTATGAAACAGGGCCCTGGTCTAACGACATCTAGTTCAGAAAGTACAAAACGATCCTCGTTCAAACCCAGATACTATTTTGACTGTCAGTAAGGGTTCTGAATTTAGGTTTACGCGGGTTGGAGCAAAAGTCTGACAGTTTTATTATTGGTACCTGAATCCCTGATGAATGAAATGAAAATGAAAATGAAAAACCCGAAATTTACTGTGTATGCTTCTGGCAGAGTTCAGAGATGTTACCATTGCAACATACCTCGTATTGACATCGAAACCAATTTAACAGGTTTTACACAGAGCATTAAAACAGGATAACATTTTTTTTTTTTGTATATGTATATATAGTTGACCGTAAAGATTTAAATATAAAAAAAGTTTAAAACTATTTGTTATTCTTTTTTTGACCGCAACCCTGACCATCTTCTTATATTTTTTTTGTAGTTTTTAAAAGGGAATTGAATGATATCAAAGGTTCTAAGCAGTGTCGACTTTATTTCCACTTTATTTTATTTATTTATTTATTTTTTTTTTTTTAATTGAATGGCTTGGAAGATATATACTGGTGTATACATGCTATTTTTTTTTATTTTAGCTACTTTTTCAATGTTTCTCGATTTAATTATCTTAAGTTTCTTCTTCCCGATTATAAAAATGTTTATTAAGTGATATAAGAACACTAAATTAGGGTTTTAGTAGGGCGCACACACGACGTCATCCCCCCGGAACAAACCGGGTTCTCGCGGGGTGTGAGCTGCTACCACAATGTGGCCAAGCTGCAAAGCGATGCAGCAAACAACCTAAATAGGAACCTTGCCACTGCCATGATTTCACTAGACTGCACACAGGCATTTGATTCTGTATCCCACTCCACACTAATCCAACAACTCAGGCTT
>NW_027114397.1:113928-127727 GCF_000696795.3 Halyomorpha halys | reverse complement strand
GGCCCCTCACCTCCGGACTCAAAATAGCTCCTGAATGGATAACACATATGCAAAATTAAATATAACAGGTAACCTTAAAATACCAAAGGTAGTAAAAGGTAAGTCACGACACGAATTACTTTTCTTTCTTGCAGAGTAATGCACTACTAATTTACATTTTTATTTCTGTTTTTAGAGGGTTCGGAAAAAAAAAAAAAAATTAGTAGGGCGGGTTTGCCGGGAAGGATAGCCTTCTAATATTTTTATTAAGTTATGATCTCCTTTTGTGAGATTGTGACATGTACCTCGACCAACATAATCGCTATATGTGTCTGTTCCAAAGGTAAGATAAGGCTACCATGAAGGGCGAAAGTGGCATGTTCTCGTGTTTTATTTTCATATCCTTCCTAAAAAATAAGAAAATTATTGATACATACATACATAATACATTAAATTAAATTTTACTTACTAGTATACATTTCACATTTCATGTATCATGCATGTATGCTAGTGCATATATATATATTAGTATATTGTTCTTATCTAAAGAGAAGAGATTTTAGCACTACAGTCATTTTATGCTATTTTCTAATGCAGTACATTCTAGTACACTATTTTTTTTATAATATGGGTAAAAGATCAAAGTTCAATAGATGTATTTTAGATAATAATTGTCCGAATTCAATAGTTTCGTTTATTTATCTTTGTTAATATTTATACGTTTAATTTTTTTTATTTGTTATCTTCTCGGACCATTTGATTGACTTTTTTATGAACACCTGGAAAGTTGAGTGTGTATATTTTGAATTTTTCTAAAAACTAATATGAAATAGATTATATCGTTACCTTTTAAAAATAAACATAGTTAAATAGTCAAATATTTACGCTTTATGCTTATTATTATATATTATGTACGAGAAATCAATTTATTTATTATAATTTGATATATTATTGCAAAAATTTCAAGTTTCATCCCTAAATCCTAAATGTAATCCAAATGTACACTTTTTTTCTTGACAAAACTATTAAATTGTGACTCTCAAAAAATGTTGAAAGGGGCTAGAGATCTCATACCCATCTTCCAGAGGTGAACGGAAGTAAAAAAGAAGAGCATCTACTGTAAAAACGAGAAATTGTGAGGATAAATTACACAGTTAAATTGTCACTACGTGGTAACTTTATGTTTGTAGATGGGTATAAATTCCCGGTGTCGGCTCCAGATGTGTTATTGTCGTAGCAATGGGGGAACTAACCTATTCGACGGAAGGTTAATGCGCTAACCTGGATGTGACTGTATGTTACGGGTATTATGACAGATATCGTTTTGTGTTGGGTGAAAGTATTAATGATATATTATGTTTAGGCTAATGTTGATTATTTATAATGAAATTTATGATAATTATTTTTTTTTCGTTCACCCAAAAAAAGGCGGGATTAATTACTTCTTGACCAGGCTGCGGAGATTAGCTAATGTTGAAACTTATAGCTGAAATTGCCATGGATACGACTCTTATTCATGAATGAACCATTAATAAATAAACATCGGGACCGCCGAAAAATGAATTTTTAACTGTCCCAGGTGGGAATCGAACCCACAATGTTCCGAACCGAGCTCACTGGGATCTGCGCTCCAACCCGCACGGCCGTCCTGTCCCTTCTAGAGGAATAAATAAATTCATTTTGGTGCCCGCCAGTCTATTATTTATATCGTAAGAATACCGTATTATTAGTCAGATTAACTGTTGAACAAATTTCTTATTAAAAAAAAAAACATTTTGCGTTGAATAACTGCCCAAAATTAGGACCTTTATGGATATAGAAACATAGGAAAATTAGATAAAATTTTAATTAAGAAATGAGATGTACTCTTAGTAAATTTTACAAAGATTTCCCAAGGTAAGAATTTTATATCACTGCTTTCAAACAATTGTAGTGACGTTCTATATGTGTATATACAATAGAGGTAATGTGCTTATTTTTGAAAAATAAATTAAAAACTTAAAATGCATATTATCTGTTAAGTAAATATACAGTTGGACTACTAACATTAAGGATCCGGGTTCGAATCCAGCAGATAGTTATTTTCTGTTTCCTCTAGCCTCTGAGTCAGCCCTGTGGATTCGGTAATCCTCCGGGGACCATCCAGCCTCATAAAGTGGCGGTACTCTTAACTACAAATTCATCTCAAAAACTGTAAATTAACATTTTGTGAGTTTATTTTGTCCAATATAATAAAATATACTACTCCTATTAAGATAAACGTTATAAATTACATATAATACATACAGCTAGCTTTAATTTGAGTGATAATTGACATCTGTAAGTCGAAAAGCTTATGAGATATATATTTCTCAAAATAAATTCACTAACTAATGATTTTTCAGTGCATTTTTTTAATGAAATGTTCCTTTTTATAAAGATATATCTTGAGGACTATTGATCATAAATAGCTGTATAATGGCTTATATTTTCACTCTACTTTAAATTATGGTTTTTTAGGTATTTCAGTGTTGTTGGTAGTTTTAAAGATATAGAGCTACAAATAAAAAATAATTTTAATAGCTCATACTCTCCTCACGCACTCTCACCTGATCAGAAAACTGCCACCTCCAATGTGCGAATATTGTCAGTCCATTCTTACGATTAGACATATTTTTGAAGATTGTACTCACTATTAGCCAACAATAAACAGGATAGGACTGACCCCAAATTTATCCGAAGGTCTCGCAGATGAGGAAGCTAAAATTACACGAGTATTTGAATTTTTAAAAGCACATCGCCTTCTTTATAAATTATAACTCCTCTTCGATTTTTATGTTTTTTATTTATTTTATTTTTAATTATTTTTATATATTTTTTTTATTTTTTATTTATTTGTTTATTTTTTTTTTTTTTTTTACTTTTATCATGCCATAGGCGTTGATGACCAGAGGGTTTTACGCCTTTAAGCAACAATCAACAACAACAACAACAAAAATAATTTTTTTTTAAAACATTTTGAATCAGCTACAATTTTTTATTCCCCCTCACTATACTTAGACTCATCAATGTAGACTAGTTTTTATAGATAGTTTTCATTAGAGTAATAAGAAACTGTAGTAAAATAACTTCCTTTTTTTCTCTCTGGGTTTTGTACTAAGAAAAAAAAATACAAATCACTAAATATTTTATATGATATTACATTTATAAAAAATTGTTGAAATTAGAATTAGTCACTTTGTTAACTGAAAAATCCATCTGAAGAAAACTAGTATGTGAAAGTGCTGCTACAGTGAATAATATAAAAAATATCTTTTCTGAAACGAGCAATGATAAATTTCAACTCCGAGTAGAATGGTAAGTGAAAGTTGACATGCGCAGCGTACTAGATTTGTATTTAAGAAGTCTTCAATAATTTTTATCGAGTAATCTTTTTATATAAAAATAACTTCATTAGTTGTAGGTAATTCTTTGATTTATTATTTTTATAAATATGATATAAGACAATCCACAGCGGTGGTGATGGTTGCCTATGCCTTATAATTTATAAAATTAATAAATATTAATAATATTATTTATATAAATTATTAAAAAACGAATATTATTTAATTTTAAAACATAAAAAATCTTGTAAAATGAAAATGATTTAATTAAAAAAAATTCTAATTTTTTCATAATAGTTATCCTTTAATTTTTAGAATAAAAATTATGAAGCACCTGTTATTGTGAAACTTATTGAAAAACAGTTATAAATGACCGTTCTGTTAATGTTTAAAGATAGAACACTTTATATCGAGTAATCAATTTAAATAAAAATAATTTCATTAGCAGTAGCTAATCTTATAATTAATTTTTTTTAAATATTTAATTTTGGTGTGGTGAGAATTCCCCACCAGTGGGACTCATTTCCGTGAGATTTGAAATAACATCTAGCTAGGCAATTATAATTTGTTTAATAATCGTATCGATAGTGGAAAGGATGATGAAAAGTAGATAAGTAACTATAAATATAAATTATTATATAACAAATAGTTATTACTTATATAAATTATTGTAAAATGAAAATTATTAATTTCAAAACATAAAAATTCTTTTATAACAGTTACCCAATAATTTTAACAATTTAAATTATGCAGCAACTGTTATTGTGTAATTTATTCAAAAACCGTTATTAATAACCGTTCCTGTTATTCTTTGAAGATAGAACAGTTAATAGCTGAGGTTAGAGCTATAACGTTACGAGTGTAAATTGTGATGACAAGTTGGTTCCCAACTGTATCTTAACAAGGGGGCGTCCCGGCGGATTAAACCGCTCTACTTCATACCAATTCTATTCGGAACCAATTTTACGCTATGTCGGGTCTATATAGATTGTTTAAGTCTTCAATGGATTTGATCATTAATGGTTATGGATCTAATAGTACGAGAATCTTGGATATAAATTTAAGTACTCCTATAAATATAATAAAAATTTCGTACCTGATCACGAACAGTATTCGGTTGTATTTCAAAATATTTTTTTTTCTAAATATATTAATTGAAATTTGCAACTGAAAGAATGATATCTGGTCTGGACTATTTCGGTTACATATAGAACACTAAGTTCTTTATGTATGATTTTCTTTGTGACAAAGTAAGGAGTATTGAGGATTTTGGATTGTAAGGATTGGATACGAGAGGAATTCGAAGGTTTAGTGGAGCCCCAATGCTCAACTCTTTATGTCCAGATTGGCCTTATTACAGTCATGTAGATCATTCTTTTGTAATGAATTAGAAGTTTAGACTGTTTATCTGTAATAGTTGAAATTGACGTGCAGTTTTCTGTCTTTTTAGTCTTTTGTGAGTATTCCAGGTTAATCCTTTGTCCAGATGTAGTCCAAGGTAGCGGGTCTGTTCGACAGGGGTGACAGCAACAATTGTTGTTAGTTGAGATGTAGAGATTGTAGGGCAGTCGGTTTACGACGAAGGGTAAAAGTGATTTGATGGGATTGGAGGGTTTGGGATGCTATTAAAGGGTTATTATTAACTGTGAGCACACATGTCATTGGCAGATGTGGTTTGAATAGTTTTAGGATTGATTAGGGTATCTAGCTCCTTAGATGGTGTTCATTCAGGGCATAATAAACCAGCGGACTGAAAATTAAAAAAAAATTAAATACATTTATTGTACGTTGATATTTACGAGACAAAACACATAGACAGTAAAAAAGTATTTTTTTTTTTTATTTTCAAGAATCTTTTCTTATTGTTTTATTGACGTTTACAACTGTTTTTACTTAAAAATATATCTATTAAATTCGACGTTAGATTATAATAAGGTGTAGATAGTTGACCGTAGATTACTAATTGGAGAAGATGGTCAGGGGATGCGGTCAGCAAAGAAACAACAAATAAAAAAAAAATATTTATTTATGCCAACGTTTCGACCTGAGTTTCAGGTCTTTATCAGGCTAAAAATCAATTTTAGTCAACCTTCTCCGCTAGACACCCTGATGAATAGCTTAAACTCAGGTCGAAATGGCGGCATAAATAAATAATTTTTTGTTTATTTATGTTGTGTCTTTGCTGACCGCACCACACGATCATCTTCTCCAATTAGATGGTATGATACAGGCATGTAGAGAAGCTACAGATTAATAGCGCTCTAATAACATTTCTACCTTAGAAGGTTTCGAGGCCAGCTGCTTTTCTTGTGGCCCGGAGGATTATCAGGAATGGAAGAGGAAGGAATGTTAGAATTTTGTGGTTTAGCGTGGTTAGGGAGTTTCTATTGGAAGGATTGATATCTGGTTATGTTCGCTATTCGAGAATTACAGGCCTTATCAGAAATAACAACGAAAACAAGATAACAACCATAAGGATAAAATGGAATTACAGAAAAAAAAACATAAGATTATAACAGATAATATAGGTACATAAGTAACATTGAAGAAAATGCATGATGTAATATAAGAATGTTGAAACTGTATATAATAATATAAAAGTAAAATAGTTATATTAAAATAAATAAAATGATATAGATATAAGATTCAACTAAATAAATACATGTACAAAATATTATAAAGTAGTATAAAATAAATTTATCTGTGACTAATTAAATATGTACGTAGAATGACAAAATTAAAGAAGTATAATAAAATTATATAAGCTAAGAGTAGTAAGTAATATAAATAAAAGTAATGATATGTGGTGAACATAATGAATAACGTGGGTGAGGGGAAAAAGAGAATAAGGAATGATGGTAGAAAAGAATAAATGGTAGTTAATAAGAGGTCTAATAGCTAGTACAACTAGCGCGGTGGGCCAATCCTAAGTAACATGTGGACTAAAATAAAAAAATAAAACTTCAAACTAAACTATCTGTTAATATGGAGGATGTATTAATAATGGCACTTATCATATGTTTTTGTTGTTCCATTTTTAGTTTTCCTATCACTACTTTTTTTTTGTAAATTTTTTTCGATTCGCTCAAAATTTCATTTTAACTCTAATTTCATTCTTAGATAAGAGACCTAGTTAATCGAATTCCTCTTCGTAATCTAGTCCATGTCTCAATCAAACGGTAATCAAGTTGATCTATGATCCTCTGATCTTTCCAATCAATGCTCTCAATCGTAGAGAGATCTTGTTAATTATTGCCTTGTCCTGTAAATTGAGTTCAACTATCTTACTAGCAATTATTGGACTTAGGTAACTTCAATTTTATATCACTGAAATCATTGATGACTGTTACGGCGGGTAGAGGTTCAAAAGGAACCTTTCCTGGCCCAACCGTGGAAAGAAAAGACTAGCCGAATTTTGTTATTTTTGTATTTTTAAATAAGTAAACATAATAAAAGGAACACAAAATATATAAGAATATACAAACTAGAAAAAGAAATCTTGAAACTATTACAAAATTAAATGAATTAAACAAAAGAGAAAAAAAAAAGAAAGCTTATAACTATTACAAAATTAAATGAATTGAACGAAAGAGAGAAGAAAAAAAAAGTCTTATATCACCTGTGATTGATGGGGTCCTGGTTGTGGTTGTTGTCCTGAGTGGATGTTCTGGTGGAGGTAGATCGACGTACGTCCGGCCACCTTGTCCTCTTGGAGGATGAGGCGAAGAAGTCCGCCCGCCATGGAAAGACGAGTATCAGGATTGGCCAACCTGCTGGCAACTACTGACCAGGTAGAGAGATAAGGGGCCACTCACCCGGCCTAAGCTTACGTAAAACTGGTATTATTAATGATTCTGCAGCCAAAACAAAACATGGTAATGCGCAATCCTTACAATCATAACAGATAAATTATTAAGCATGTGTTGGCCGCAACAATGACTAATAAAATAAGCTTTACATTTCAAAGGAAAGTATATATAAGCCACGATCTCTGCAGCAAAATATTTTTTTTAAATTTATTTCTTGACATTTAGAACTGTACATAAAATAGAACAAGTAAATTTGAAGTAAGATCATATTGGTAAAGAAACTACCCATTGGTAGAACTTTAAAAATGTTTTGACAACATAAGGTCGCGAGGCCATCTATTCAGGTGTCTGGGAGGACTGTTGGGAATGGAAGAGGAAGGGACTACTGATGGGTTTGAGTAGTTTTAGAATGGTAGGATTGATATCTGGTTAGGGCTAAATCGGTTACATAAGGAAAATTAAGGTCTTTATGGATGATTTTATTTGCAACAAAGTAAGGAGCATTGAGGATTTTTGATTGTAAGGATACAAGAGGAATTCGAAGGTTTAGTAGAACCCCAAAGCTCAAATCTGTATGTCCAGATTGGCCTTATTATTGCCATGTAGATCATTATTTTGAAATGAATTGGAAGTTTAGACCATTAGTCTTGTAAGTGCTGTAATAGTATTTTATTAGGATCTGTTCGACAGGAGTAAGAGTAACATTATTAAAGAGCAGTCGGTAGGTTTACGACGAAGGGTAAATGTGATTTGATGGGATTTGTTGAAATTTATTTTAATCCTCCAATTACGACACCATTCTTCGAGGGCTGTGATATGGGATTGGAGAGTTTGGGATACAATTTATTATTATTAATTGCGAGCACACATGTGTCATCGGCATACGTGGTGAGGATTGTGTTAGAATTGTTTTGAAAGTCAGCTGTATATACGGTGTAGAGGATGGAACCGAGGATACTACCTTGAGGAACCCCAGCGGTGCAGCAAACGTTGAAGTTATTTTTTAACTTGAATATATCAATGAATCAGAGTTCGTTGAGTGAGTAATCCGAAAACCATAGTGGGGTAAGTAACCTTGAAAAAATGTCTCCGATCCAGTTTTGCTTTGTTTGCAGGCTTATATCCGGCAGAAACGAAAACGCTATATTTAAATGATAATTTTGATTTGGTATCGATACAGTCGATTTTCCGGTGTTGAGCGGAACTTCTAAGATAAAGAAGATACCATTCACTTGAGAACCTGTCACAAGTAGAGGAAAATTAAAATAAAATATTTGGGCAGCGGTCCTGCTTCACAGAACAATTACTAACTTTATTAAAAGGCTCTAATTGAATAACTCTTAGCAACTATTTACGACGGGTCACACTGGAAAGATCTCAGTTGGTTAATATGTGAGGGGTTAATGCTATACCACAGTTTTTAACTATTGCCATGTTTCTTTAATCATGAATACTGTATTGATATTTTAAATTATTGACTTTTTAGAAGCATTGTTTTAAGGGTATAACTTATTTTTTTCAATTTTATTTACGTTTCAATTAATTTTTTTTAGTTTCTATAATATTTTTTACGTAGATTCATTTAATAACCACTCATATAGTTCTATCAGGAACCACTCGTACGGAAAATTGTTGAGAAAAAGGAGCTTTTAGTAGAAAGTGGTTTTATTCGGATGGTTTGACAGAGATAAAGCCTTTGACTCTCTCTAATTCTCAAAACCAACTCCTGTTTGCTTTGAAGCGTGCTATATGGCACTCTAATTTATGAGTTATTTTTGAAGTTGAGCGGAGTTTTGTGTTTAATTAGACGGCTTAGGGGAGAGATATTTGCGGCTTCACCTTTCATAAAACATGGAGGCTTTATTTACTACCTTTAAAAATATCGAATCTCCTTGTAATTCCATTACTTTTTTATAGAATGTTCGTTTCCATTATTTATTGCTCACTGTTTTATTTTTAATTAATATTTATAAATCATAATATTAATTAACAATAAACACAATTTATTTAATGTAATTGATTACTGTACAAAATAATGCAATAAGTAAATATGTTGTATGGTTCATATAAACTTGAAAATCGTGGGAAAGAACCACCCATTGGTGGTACTTCAAACATTAATTTAAATTAGAAGATCCCGTGTCCATCTTCTTTTCAGACGCCTCGTAGGATTATAAGGGATTGTTAAGGATGAAAGATTAAGAATTACTGGGTTAGGATGGTTAAGGAGTTTGGAATGAAAAGACGCATATCTGTTTTGGGTCAAATCTGCAACGAATGGGATGTTAAGGTCATTGTGAATAAGTTTATTTGTAACGTAATAAGGGGCATCAAGGATTTTACGTAGGATTTTGGATTGTAAGGATTGGATGCGGGAGGAATTTGATGGTTTGGTGGAGCCCCAGAGTTCAATTCTATATGTCCAAATTGGTTTGATTATCGTAGTGTATACTAATTTTTTGTAGTGAGTGGGAAGTTTAGAGCGTTTAAAAAAAATCAACATTTCGAAAAATCAAACACCCTTTCAATCAATCAATATTAGATTGCCTAAAATAAACCCTTTTTTTTTTTTAAATTTAGGAATCTTCCAAAATAAATATTGCCTACAGTAATAAACAACTAAACAGAAAACCTACACACAGAAAAAAGAGAATTAAAAAATTCAGTTATTTCACCCCAATATTTGTTTAATGTAATGAAAAATGAATAATCACTAGTCTACATTGATGAGTCTGCTAAGTATAGTGAGAGGGAATAAAAAATTGCGGATGTTTCAAAACGTTTAAAAAAATTTATTTCATTCGTAGCTCCATATCGTTAAAACTTGCAACAACACTAGAAAACCTAATAGAACACGTTTTAAAGTAGAATAAATTTACTAAAATATGAGCTTCTTACGTCCAATAGTTCCCGAGATATAGTTGTTAGAAAAGTAACATTTCATAAAAAGTATACTGAAAATCAGTATTTAGTGAATTTATTTTGAGAAATCTATATCTCAGGTACCATAACAATGTATAGATGTCTGTCAGCACTCAAATTAAAGCTAGTTAACTAAATTCACAAAATTTTAATTTCTAGTTTTTCGGATGAGTTATTTGATTTTTGAAAAAATTTATCTCAGGAGCCATAAGGCGTACAAATGTCTGCCAGCACTCAAAATAAGGTAATTTTACTTACTATAAAATAGTTTAGGTCATATATCTTCGTAAGGGTAGTAGTGTTTATGATATTCGCGAATGAATAAAACTTTTGCACATGAAATTTTGTCTGAACTATAATAAAACAATTTCTTTGAGCAAATATCATAACAACTACTACTCCTACAAAGATAAACGTCATAAAATTCTTTATAGTACATTAAACTAGCTTTAATTTGATGGCTAATTGATATCTGTTAATGGTTTAATGGTCAGTTAAATCTGAAGTTTTATAAATTTATTTTTTAGGAACCATGAGACATACAGGTGCCTGTTAGCACTTAAATTAATGTACAATAAAATAATTAATACATTTATCTCCCTGGGAGCTGTAGTTTTTTATGATATTTGGTACAATTAACTCTTTTATTTTATGTGCAAAATACATATTCATATTCAAATATTATTAAACCTACTGCCCTTTAATTATTAATAAACCCCAAAGACTTAACTATATAAATGACGTTATAATACATAAAACTATTTTAATTTGTTTGTTAGCTGACATTTGTACGTCCTGAGATGTAAGTTTTCATAAATCAAAATTTTTTTCAGTACAACTTAAAATTAAAATTTCGTTAATTTATTTTACGAATAAATTACGAACTCGTATGAAGATAAACACCATAAATTACTTTACATCACTACTAGCTTTAATTTGAGTGCTCTATGTTTATGTTTCATGGTTCCTGAGATATATATTTCCTACAATAAGTTCACTAACTATTGTATTTTAGTGTATTTTTTATGAAATTTTACTTTTGAAAAACTCTATATTCCAGAATTATTGAACTAAAATAGCTTTATTAGAGTCATTTTTTAACGAATTTACTTTATTTTAAATGATGTTCTATTATTATTAGGTTTTATAGTGTTGTAGATAATTCTAACAAAATAGAGCATCGAATGAAAAAGAATTTTTAATGTTTTAAAACAGCCGCTATTTTTTATTCCGTCTGACTATACTTGGCAGACTCTTCAACTATGATTAGTAATTATACATAGTTTTTATTCAAGTAATCAAAACATGGGTTGAAATAACTTTTTCTTGTACCGGGCTCTTGTACCATTATCTTAGTAAAACATTTTTATTATTTTATGAACGCAGCTCTTAATTATTTAATTTGTTGTAGTTATTAATTAAAATTATTGGATTTTCGAAAAATGTTGTTTTATTGAAATATGTAGCAGTTTGTGTTAAGAAAAGGCTCCAAGGCTTGGAGTTAAGTGGTGATTTATGAATAATTGGACTGATTGTCAATTATTCTCATAGATAAATTTTCAGTGCTTTCCATTTATCTATGATTTATTTTTATTGGCCATAATTTGTCAGACAAATTATTAATAATTCATTTCAAGGTTCTTAACTATACCTGGTCATAGTAATACAACTATATTATATTTATTTATTGTATTAATCAAAAAGAAATAGTGATTTAAAATCCCTATTTAATTATTTCTCTAAGGCTATTTAAGTGAGATGTATTATATATTGTTTGTACTCATTTAATATTGTATTAATAATAATTTCCAACATATATTGGCAAAAAGAAATATTTTGTCAATATATACTGTCAGTTTCTTATAATTTAAATTTAAACATGACATATTATTAGCATATTATTTAATTTTTTTTTCTATTTTGCAGGTAGGTTGGTCTTCTGCATTATTTTGATCAGCTCTCATAGCTAGTAAGTAATGTCATATTTTCATAATAATCACTAAAAATTATTTATTTACAGTTATTAAGTATGTTTTTTAATTATTTATATCAATTATTAGTACCAGTTAAGAGATCGACATATTCATGTTTTTTTTTTTAAATAAAAACATTATTCCATTCTATTCTACTGATTTAAATTCAGTATAGTTCTAAGTACGTTTCCACTAGCTTATGAAAAATACAATTAAAGGTTCTCTCTTTTAGGAAGAATGTAACTTTTAGATTGGAGTAATAATTTTAAATGGGCTCATTGAAGACTACAAATATTAACGCGTTGATTTAATTTTATAAAGTTGAGTAAGAAAGAAATTTTAGAATGAACTCATTCAGATGGATTATAAGTTTGTATGTTCCCTCTCAGGATTCTCCCCTCTTCTTCTTCTTCTATTCTTCCGCCCCTAGTCAGGAAACCGCTTCCTAATATCAACATGATGACTTTGAGTTCAAGAGAACGTAAATGATTTCTTTAAATCCCAGAAACAAAATTGGCTTCCTTCTCTCTCGGCAACTTTTTCTCAAAGCAATCGCTGAAATTAACTTTTTTTTTCCTATTAGAAGTCAATTAATTATTTTATTAAATCTTTAAATGTCATTTATTTTGTTATTAATTTTCTTTTTCTCTCTTCTTAAGGATTATTATTTTATCATTTAATTTAATTAATTTTTTTATTTATGTATATTTTGATGATAATTCACATTTTTTCAATATTTATAGTGTTGTAAATAATTAGGGATGTCTTTTGTACAAGACTATACTCCCCCCATAATCAATTGTTAAACAATAAAAAAAAAATTGTTGTATTAACCTTGTAAGGCTCTCCAGGACGATCTGATATTAAATAAAATAATTTAAAAAAAATACTCGTGGCCACAATGGTGCTGATATTGTGAGGGTTTTCATTTTTTTAAACGAAACAGATTTAATTAAAAAAATGTTCACCAATATTTTTATTATAGTTTTGGAAATGAACGTATGGTATCGTTGCGTTCCATTGATAGACACCTCTCAAAATTCGAGATATTCTTACTAAATATTAGGAAAATTTAAAATCTACTGTATTAGATACTCACAATTAGCAAACTTGAAAAAAAAATGATTGAGCAATAATCCAAATTATGCAATACTTTTTTTTCGAAAAATTGTTTTTTAGGAGCCTGCTCCCTCTATAAAGTAAACGCTTGGGCTAGTTTTTAAAGACATCTCAGTTATTCTTATTTTATAAATAATATTAAAATATATATAAATCGGTTTTCATATATTCTATAATTTAAATTGACTCGACGGAACCTAACTATGAGCTCCTTCGCCACTAGTATATAACCTCAAGACCTACGAGGACTTGAGAGCCGTTAAGAAGACAGAAGAGCCTATAAGATGACCTTAAGGCTGAGGCTCAAGACCTGAAGAGGATTTACAACGGGGCCAAGATAATAAAGCCCAAAACCTCCTCCCACCTTTACAACACCATCCGCTAATTCTATAGCCTGGGCTATCCACAGCTAATCCATTACATTTTTCTCTGAGTTAATTATATTCTTTTAAACACACCAAAGAAATAAAAAAAGGGGGATAAAAGAGCTATCCAACTCTTTTTATGAAGATTTTTTTTTAAATTTATCTATTGATATTTACAACTGTACATAAATACATCATGTAAATTTGAGGAAATTATAGTGGTATGGTACAAGCATGTAGAGAAACTACCCAATGGTAGCACTCTAAAAA
>NW_027114397.1:83883-113758 GCF_000696795.3 Halyomorpha halys | reverse complement strand
AGGATTTTGGATTGTAAGGATTGGATACGAGGGGAATTCGAAGGTTTAGTGGAGCCCCAAAGCTCAACGCCGTATGTCCAGATAGGCCTTATAATTGTCATGTAAATCAGCCTTTTGTAATGAATTGGAAGTTTGGACCGTTTGTCTAGTAAGTGTTGTAATAGTCGGAATCGACGCAGTTTCTTGTCTTTTCAGTCTTGTGAGAGGATTCCAGGTTAGTCGTTTGTCCAGATGTAGTCCAAGGAATTTTAATCATTTCATTGTATTATATCATTCATGGTTGTAAATTAAATAAATAGTTTGTTCCATAGTGTGGGTTTGAGGATCATATTACCCAATACCACTCCCTGATACAGTATATATTCAATTATAATGATGTCTAATTGGTAACTGTTAAACAAGAAAATGCCTTCGAAAAAGTAATCAAATAATAATAGTTTTAAGAAGTAAAATAATTTGAATTAATAATTGTTTACAATTACTTGAAACATCAAACTTAAAAATCGGTTGGGCAGATTGCTCAAAAAATATCCCTAAATCAAGAGATGGACAAATTTAATTTTAATATTTTGAGTTTAAATTTTAAAATTTTTTGCATCAAATTGCGAAATCTCATTGAATAATCTGAACATTCAAACTTGAATAATAGTAGAGAGGTTTGGTTAAAAACCTACAAATTAGCTGGTTATGAGACACCTCTAAACATATAACTCTCTTTTTGCCTTCGCCTTGGTCGAATAAAAAAACAGTACGGATAATTTCATCATATTCACTACCAAATAAAGAAATAAATGAGTTATTTTATGTTAAGTTTAAAATATATTTACTGATATTTTTATCCTCTTTTCTCAGTTGGCTTTCTACGTTTCTCTGAGTGGTCACTTCTTTCTTAAATGGCCCTTTACATTCCGTTTGTTTGAAGAGATGGTTCTCCGACAACAGTCAAGTTCCGCTCAGGACTTCAGAATAGCCTTTTAAGAGATTATTATCCAAAATAAAGAAGTCCTTCCCCATCCTATTATTAGAAAAGAGCTTGGTTGAGCAGCTACTTTGCCCTCAACCTTACTTAACTTTTCATGTCCTCCTTCAGGATCTTTCTAGTATGTAGTTTTCTTTATATCTTTTTGGATTTCTATAACTGGTCAACTATATTCAATTGAAAACAATAATCATACGAGTGGCCACAATTAGGGGAATAAGTATAAGAGTTATGAGCATTTATTTATTTATTTTTTAAAACAATAAATAATAACAATAACAAAAACAAAAACATAAATAACTTTATTTATACCCAAAATAAACAACTAACAAAATTAAGTTGAATAAAAAAAAAAATAATACGGGAATAAATTGATTTCGTGACTCTAGGATAAAACAATGGAATGGGTGGGGCTGGGCAACCCTGGTCAAATCTTGTAAAAAAAAATTATGTTGTAATAGGAGAGTAGACGGTTAGAGGAGTTTACAATCCCTGCGTTGCTGGTTCGATTGAGTTATATGATAAAATATCATGTTAGAATTTCTTTAGGAAATGGCTATTGTATTCTAATAATAATTATAATTCTGGAACTAATATATTCTGACTCGAGCTATAAGAGGGTACGTCTGATCGTTAATGAAACTTGATTACATTATGTCGTTTAGAGAAGTTTCACTTCTGTCGTCCAATACCAAGATTAACACATTTTTTTTATATTTTTCTTTAATTATAGATAGGTATCAAATTTAATTTATTCAATCATCTTGTGAGTGATAAGAAGTATACATCATATATATCTTCCCTTCACTGCTCAACCAGATTTTTCCAAGAACAGAAGAGACAGGGATGGATATAGGGGCGATGAAAGAGATGCTAAGTAGATTGGAAGAGGAAGGTGGTACCAGAGCTATTTGGTGTGAACCCAGGTCTCCCCATACCCTCTAGAGCACACTGTATACTTTGTGTTGAGGGAGTACTCCATATGCTGTGTATCTTCAGATATTGCCGCATCTACTAGGTCACTCTATTTTCAATATAATATTTGTTTTCGATAAGCCATTGAATTCATCAAAAATTCAGCAATTGTGATATTATCATAAATTAAAAAAATAAATAAATAACACGTTTTTATTTTTAAATCATTTTAGTGACGTTTCGTTTCAACTGAATTATATCTATATATATATTTCACTTATGGGATTCTTTTGAATTGCCTCTAAAATGATTTTTGTTTCTAGTGGTAATTTTGTCATCGATATTTTTTCGTACTTACCATATTTAATATCTTAAGCAACGAAATGTATAAATTTGTTGTAGCAATCACGACAAACAACAAATGTCCATTCATCAAACAAAGGAAATTTGTAAATTGTTGGAGCTACGTACTAGAACCAGTGACGCTGCAAGGGGAGAAGTGCTGGTAGCCCTGCTTTGCCTTTCACACGGGGGGGGGGGCAATGCTTACAGAAAAACCCCTGCAAAATGTAAATATTTTATCTAGATGCCAATGTGTTTTTATTTTATTTTTATTAACATTTAATTTTATGTGTCTTGTACATAAATAAATGATCTTTTTTTTTTATTTGATAGATTTTATTATATTATGTTTTTGATATATATTCATAGTTTTATTTATACAAATCATGGTATAGGTATAGGTATAGTATTTAATTTTTTTAAAAATATTTATTTATTGCTATTTACAAGTGTAAATTATAATACATTTAGTAAATCTGATCTAAGTTAAATTGGAATGTTACAGGCGTGTAGAGAAACTACCCATTGGTAGCACTCTAATGACATTTTACATTAGCTGGTCTCGTGGCCATCTTCTTTTCAGGCGCCTCGGAGGATTGTCAGGAATGGAAGAGGATGCAAGGTTAGAAACTAGGGGGTTTGAGTGGCTTGGGAGTTTATAATGGAAGGAGTGATATCTGGTTCGGGCTTGATCGGTTACATAGGGAACATTAAGGTCTTTATGTATGATTTTATTTGTGACAAAGTAAGGAACATTGAGGATTTAACGAAGGATTTTGGATTGTAAGGATTAAATACGAGAGGAATTTGAAGGTTTAGTGGAGCCCCAAAGATCAACTCTATATGTCCAGATTGGTCTTATTACAGTCATGTAGATTAGTCTTTTGTAATGTGTTGGAAGTTTAGACCGAAGTTCTGTAATAGTCGAAATAGACGTGCAGTTTCCTGTCTTTTCAGTTTTGTGTGAGGATTCCAGGTTAATCGTTTGTCCAGATGTAGTCCAAGGTAGCGGCTCTGTTCAACAGGGGTAAGGGCAACATTATTGAAGTATACTGTAGGGCAGTCAGTAGGTTTACGACGTAAGGTAAAGGTAATTTGATGGGATTTGTTGGAATTTATCTTAATCCTCCAATTACGACACCATTCTTCGAGGGCTGTGATATGGGATGGGAGAGTTTGGAATACACTTAATGGGTGTATTTAATTTAATTTATATATTTCCTTATTATTATTATTTATTTATTTTCTTTTAAAACAATGAGTACTATTCTTATGATTTACACTTGTTTTCTCTTTCTTCTGTTTTTTTTTTTTTGCTTTTATTCTTCTATTTCAGTATAAATTGTATGAACGCATATTTGAACACTAATACTTCATGCCCTAATACTTAAGAAATATTTTCACCACAAAAAAATTATATATATAATATATATATGTTTTCTAAATACAATGAACATGTAGAGAGAGAAAAACGCTATTAAAAATGTAGTGCTGCCTAACTTTCTTGGACTGCCTTAAACACAACATGCTTATAACTAGTGAACCACAATTATTTATAATCCTATTAATAAAAATATTCAAATCATATTTTTTTTTAAATGTCACATTATAAAAATGTCTACATTGTGTACAAGAATTATACCTGATTTATTTTTTTCGTTTTTATTATTTATTATTTCTTCCCTTAGACATTTTTTCCAGCTTATTACCGTTCTTTAAGTTTGTTTAATTTTTCTAATGTTTCGAATCTACAAAATTTTCTCTCTTTTCTTTGCCATCACTCATACAATTAAATTTAAGTTAAAGTATAAAAGAATTTATAAACATTTCAGATATAGTATAAAAAGAAATATATATACACATACATAAAACCCAACATGGTCGTTCCCATTTACGATATATTAATATAAAAAAAAAACATTCTAATACATGCATATAACAATTAAAATAGAATAAGTAAATATACTAAGTTAAAAATTAGAAGTAATAAATAAATAAACTAAACTAAAAGAAAAAATAATAAATATAAACTTACATAGATATATAAAATAAGATCGTAACATGAGAATTAATTTCTAATCAAATGACTACATACATAAATTCATAGAATCAGAAATACGTAGTTTTAATTTCGGATAAATTTTCGTTATTGTTCTAATATTTGGTTTCGTTTCAAAATATTTGGTGAAAATATAAACTGGGTTTGTACTTTTTCGAAAAATAAATTTGTAATTTCTGAATTAATCGAGTTTTTACATACATATTTTATGCCTTTTTTTATCGTTATTGAGGAGTGAAAAGTGCTTCTACGTCTGGAATGGAGGGGTTCCCTAAAAAGGGGTTCAAACCAATTAAATTTGTACCATGATAGAGGGGTCTTTAATCGAATTTTCCTTTAATTGAGGTTTCTGTTATAGAGGGCTGTTCTTTAAGAGACATTTTACTGCAGTATGTTTACAGTAAAATTTCCGTTACTGGCATACACTTAATACCTTTAAACAGGCCATCCCATGTCAAATAACTGGATTTTTTCTTTATATTTATTTAGAAAATCACATCACATATAGTCACTACCAGATGACAAAATCTGTCGGTGCCAAAATAACAGATAAAATGATAGACATAAATGAAATTTAATTATTACAATTTAGACAATTAGGGCGTTTTGGAGGCTACTAAAATTTATAAGCTAGATCAGTTCTATATGTATTGATCTCTAGTAATACAAATAATAATTAAATTAAGAATTAATAAAATGAAAATAAAACAAAAAAACATTAAATAATAATTATTTAAAAATATAAAATAATAATAATAAAAATGACTGAACTGACTTTAAAGTGAATAATAAAGCTTAAAATTTACAATTAATTTTATTAACAATAATAATTAGAATAAAACAAGATGATACAGAATATAATAAAATAATGATCTAATAATATCTATTACTAATTACAGACTTACCTTGCTGATTATAATTGTATTGTAATAAATAAATTATGTGTAGTTAAGAAAAAATACAGGCAGATATGGTCATTTGGTGAATCAAAATCAATTATTGGGAATCATAGAAGTAAGAAAGTACCCAGTCAAATATTTTATTTTTAGCTTTCTCAGCGGTTGATTTATTTATTATTTCTTCTGGTAAGCGAGTGAACAGATATGGTACCATATAATTTAATGTTCATTTACCAAATTTATAGTTATGGGGTGGTTCGATATATTTAATTTTTTTCCTAACATTTTTAGATATATTATTTATTTTCTAAGTAAATATAATTTTTTTTGTAAACTATTTTGCATATTTCGGCTTTTTTAATGTAGGAAAAGACCTGTCTCCATTCATAACTATAGCCGGGTCACGTGGGGATCACTGGAAATGAACTGGCGGACATTGCAGCTACTAACAAGCACTTGCTCTTCCAGGTCAGGGCACGGCCATTCTGACACCACAAGAAATAAGTCTTCCAATGAAAAATGAGATATTATCTAGTTGGCAAGCCATGTGGGATGAAAGCCCGCCAAGCAAATTAAAAACCATCAAAAAAACCACTAAACCATGGACCACATCAAACCGTTCCAATCGCAGGGAGGAGGTAGCTATTGCCAGATTGAGAATCGGTCATATGAATTTAACTCATAGATATCTGATCAGTAAGCAGCCACCCCAAAATGTCAATACTGCAACAGTGTACTTACGATCAGTCACATATTTGAGAAATGCCATTTTTATTCTGCGAAGTTGAGTAGATTGGGAGTAGGACCGAGTGTATCGGATGCTCTGAATGATGACCAGAAGAACGTGGAAATGGTCTTAGTTTTCTTAAAAAAGAATGGACTTCTAAATAAGATTTTAACCAGAAAATCTGTTATACGTAATAAAAAATACCAACAGAAGTAATTATTTAAATTTTTTTTCGAAATTATTTAAATTGAAATAGAATTATAGAAATAGAATATAAAGCACGAAACATGGGCGTTGATGACCTCAGGGTTTTACGCCCTTAAGCCCCAGACAACAACAACAACTATAGAAATTGATACAATCAGCTCATATAAAGAAGTCAAAGATTTATGAATTAATGATATATTGAAAAATTTGTATCAAGTTATAATAGATAAAGACAGCTTTTAGTTTATTCAGGCCGGCATTCTATGCCAAAGATCTTTTATATAACTAGTTGGATGAGAAATATGTTTTAAAAAAAGCTTTTATAAAAGTTAAGATATTTGTTCTATAGTTATTAAATAAGTATTGAAAATTTTACAAATAATTTTACGTAGTTAGTCACATTGTCAATTGAAGGACTCGTATACAGGTTAAGCGAAATTGTAAACTAATTGCTTATGGATACAAAAATGTTGTCAGACTGATGAAACGGAAAATAAAGTATGACAGTCAGTAAGAATTAGAAGTCCTTTCAACTGAAAGGCTCATATATATTGGCTAAGTCAAATAAAAAATAATTAACTATTACTAACCATGATGACGAAAATATTTATCAGATTGGCGAATTGGGAACACTTATTGGGAATGCTTCCGCACAGTCAAATTCAGGATATATGAATGAAATGTATTTATTTATTTATTAAAAATACAAAAAAAGGATAAATTTAAATAATTAAGAACACATAGTGAAATTTTGAAGCCTGTGTCTAATTTTAACTAAAACACATAAGTAACAAAACTTAAAAAAAAAACAAAAAAAAAAACGTTATATGATTTTATCTAGTCTGTAATCTGGAATAAGAGCTTAGTATATTTATGTTGAGAGAAACAAAGCATTAATATCTATTCCATATAAACCTTTCCAATCATCCTAATCCTTTGGTTCAAACCTTATCTAGTTCCACCAATCCCTATAGTCCACCTAGAAGGTTGAAACGGCAGTGGCCAAGAGAATTATTAAAGTAAAAATGGACAATTGGAGTTCTGGCAATGGTCAGATTCTCCACTCAAGTTGAGTGTTTGCGGCTTTAATGCACATGCTCAGCCTCCACTGACTCACAACCAGTGATGCAGCGAGAGGAATGCGCTGGGATCTTTTGAGCTCTGCTCTACCCCTCACACGTGGGGGATAGAGTGGGCTCAGGGATCCTCAGGTCGATTGTGTAAATATTCTATATTAGAGTTTAAATGTGACTAGAGACTATATTATTTTATCATTATGTTATTTCATTTATCTATTTTTCATACACGTTCATTTTGTTAATTCTTCTGTTTGTATATTTTAAGAGAGATTTTCATTCATTTATTTAATTTATTTTATTTTATTTTAGTGTGTATGAGATCATTCATCACTATTACCTATTGCCCACAACTGTGTAGCAGATTGTAATATCTATCAATAAATAAAAAGTAATATTAAAAAAAAAAATAGCTAACTTTAACAAAATGTGTTATTATTATTATTTGTTTTCTGAATTAGTATTTTTATGCATAATTTTACACGTTTTAGATTTTTACTGCACGATTTTTGGTATTTTAAAGCATGTCTTTAGGGCTTTTAAACACCACAAAAATTAGGTTTCTACTTGTAAGCCTTAATTCTGTTAATAGCAGGCAATCTAGTGAGGAAATATCGTTAGTCATCTGACATAATTATTTGTTGGAGTGATAATTGTGAACTTTACGTTTCGAGACTTCAAATAACTAATTGAAAAGACAATGCGCCAGTCAGTTGAAGTAATATTAACTCATTTATTTATCTAACTTGGAGACTGGCTGCCAACATTGCATTTAATTGGATTCGACTCGGCAGTTGTCAACATGTAAATTTTAGACCGCTTTTCAGCCTGAACACAATATTGAGACAAGACTGATTCCAATGACATGTATTTATTCCGGGTTTCGCATTATGTATAGCATTTATTCCAATTACTCAATTATTTATTAACACCGACATTTTCCCTTGCTTGTTGTTTTAATTGTTAATTAGCTGCTATAGCCTTATTTAGCCCTTGAATAAGCATTGAACTGTTTATAATGTGATAAGTAAAAATAGTTGATTTCAGGGCAGAGCAAAATAATACAACGGGTCATCTCTCAATAAATATTTTATACTAACAGACTCGGCAATGCTTGGAATATCTAGATTTAGGGACGTAGATAAATTAATTGAATATAATTGAAAGTTTAATATCAATTAATATATTCAGTTATTTACACATTAGATTAAAAATTTAATATTCTTTATAGTTTAAATAAATAAATAACATTATATAATAAAAATCCGTAGTATAAAAAATATAACTAAAAAAAACAACCTTAAAAACGAATTTTCGAAAAAAAATTGGAAAATAAATTCTTTGGGGCCAAAATTTTCACCTTCAAGTATATTGAAAAAATCAAAAAAATAGAAATAACTTCAACATTACTCAACCAATCTTCACGCAACTTATGAGTGGCTTAGGACTCTAACCTGTAGCAAAGGGTAAAAAACGGATCTAATTAAACAAATTTAAACCGAATATATAAAAGGTCTTCTTTATTTATAACTAATATTCCGCCCTTATGACAGTGGTAAACACACATATACGTAAGCAAAGCAAACATTCAGCTTTCTAACAGTTGAATAAAATTAGAAATTGGATAAAAGGCAGAGGAGTTTTGAACAATTATATAGATATTATGTAGAAAAAGACTTTAAAAATGCCTACCGGTATAAAACCAATTGATTCTGGGGTTGAATATCTTTTAAAAACCTTAACTCTCTGTAAATCTGGAGAATATGACCTTCTGACCCGTCAGGTTCTACACTAACTCCGACCCAGAGCAGTCATATCCCTCACATACCTCTTTACTTGCATCTTACGGACCACCCAATTTCCTCTCTTACGTAAATTTCTTCTATCATCGTTTTCTCAAAACCTGGCAAAACTTCCAACAGTATAACATCTTATAGAACACTCAACTTTCTCCTTATCTTCCTTCATATCGATTTAGATTTCGTACTTAACGTTCCACGGTCAAGCAAGGACGAGTGGTTGACCATATTTCTTCAATCCTCGAACAGTACTGTCCTGGTGCATTTCTAGACATTGCACACACTTTTATGCAATCAATGTACAACCAGGTATACCAAGCCGCATCGGTCTTCAAGACTAAAGTCTATCTACCCAGTCCTTATACCTCATCCACTGTCTTACTTCTCAGACCGCTCCTTCTGAGTTTTCTGCGGGACAGAACGTTCGAGCTGTTTTCCTATTCAGATAGATGTCTCACAAGGCAGTGCCTTAGTTCCTGAATGTTACTTTCTATACCGCAGATATTCTTGTTTATCTCGAAACCTTCCCACAACATTTACTGATGATATCGCCATCCTACATTGAACACCGATCTTGATATAGCATCCGCAAAGCTCTGCCTCTTTGAAGGCTGGTGTAATAAGTAGCAGAATAAAAGTAAGCTAGTCCGAATGCAAAACATTTTACCTTCACCCTTCGACATAGATCCTGTCTGCCAATTAATTTTAACTAATTTCAGACAAAAATGGAATTTCACATACTAGACTTAAAAACAAGAAGTTACTGATTTAGACAATTATAAAGAGTTTTTAGTCGAAAATCAAAGCTTTCAGTAGACAAAAATTACTAATTTAACCTATCTGCACTGGAACATTGGGGGAAAACCAAAAACTTTTCAATCCATTCAGTCCTTCGAACAATAGTCAATGTTCTTTACTATGTAACAAACAATACCCTTCACCATGAACTTATTTTTTCATTTGTATAGATCATGGAAACTTCATTCGTCATCCTATTTTCCTAGCACAATCCCTACCTAGCATTATCCATCCTTACCATCCTCCTTAAAAGTTAAAACTGCAGTGGCCTGTTATAATTATAATGGAATTCTGGCAAGAGCCAGATTCTCCAATCGAGTCCTGATCGCCTGTGGCTATAGGACTCTCACTCATCTAATTCCAGTGACGCGGCTAAGAGAGAAGGTCTGGTCCTCCGGAGTCCTGCAGTTTCCTCCACAAGTGAGAGGAAAACCTCGGTTTGAAATTCCACAGGCTGAATGTAAATATGTAACTGGGAATAAATTAGTTTCAGATGTTATTTAACTAAGTTCAATTTTGTTTATTATTTATTTTTTATATAATATTTAGTGTTATTTATTCATTTATTCTTCTATTTGCGTGATTCTCTTACCAGTTAATTTAGATCTCTGTAAATGTGATTCTTTCGTTCTCTGTACATGGTTGTGATTTAAATTTAATTTTTAATGTCACAGAAAGACGAACAGATCTCTTACCTAGGACTACAACTGAAAAAACGACTTACTTGGAATCCTCATAATAGACTGAAAAGACAGGGAATTACTAGACAAACGGTTTAATCTTCCAACTATTTACAAAAGACATTTATATGACAGGCCTATCTGGATTTATGGTACTGGTACTGGTATTTGTTGGGGGGAACAAGTCCGGCAAGTGGGCCTAGTAGTGGTCCTTTTTGCCTACTCCTGACGGCTACCTAGGTTGCCGCCACATACTAACCAAGGTGGGAGTGTTAACCCTAGCAGTACCAAGGTAGTATTCATTACGGCCTACTCCAAGGGGGGGGGCTCGCCGAGCCCTACACTTCCCAAGACGACCTCCACAAGCCCTCACTTGATTTTAACCCTTATATCATTAATTTTCCTTTTATGGTAAACTTACTCTTTTGAAATATAATAATTTCTTCTTACTTCTGTAAATAAGATGGTAGAATAAGGATTATTTAAAAAAAAAATAAGGACCTAAGGTTTCTATATGCTTTATTATGAAAATGTTTTAATTTGGAATTAAAAAAAGAATAAGAATACATAATACAACAAAAACCTAGGGTCGCTGAAACTTTAATTATTTTCAATTTCATGAATATTTTAAAACAAAAAAAAAATTCTATTGTCTGAACTTAAGTATAAGAATAAAATGTTTATGTTTACAAATGCTCATCACTAGATTCAGCAGGTTCACATGTCAACTCTTTTCAGAACAACTAAAAAACCAAAGAAACATATCAGTCCGAAAATATTTTTAAGTAAAAAAAACTGAGGAAATCAGGCCAGTAGTGAGAGTATGGGCGAGCTGGTGCACTTCCGTGAGCAGCCAATCAGAAGCCAGCATTTTGATGAACCACAGGTCCCTTCCCTGCACCAAGGGGGGGGCTCCACCCGCCCTCATCTCATTTTT
Source organism: Halyomorpha halys (assembly GCF_000696795.3). Lineage (NCBI taxonomy): Eukaryota > Metazoa > Arthropoda > Insecta > Hemiptera > Pentatomidae > Halyomorpha > Halyomorpha halys. The sequence continues at coordinate 102,340 of NW_027114397.1, read as the reverse complement.
CTAACACAAATAATTTTTCGTACTCTTCCTCCTTATCAAATATTTTTCAAATCAATTCCAACATGTTGGTAGATAAATTTTAGGCAAATAGATTTTTTTCCTTGTCTGTGAAAAATTTTTTGAGAGCAGTATTAAAAAAAATCGGAAGTGAGGGCTCGGCGAGCCCCCCCCTTGGTGCTGCTAGGGTTAAGATTCATTCTTCGGGACCGCCGAAAAATGAATGTTTAACTGCCCCAGGTGGGAATCGAAACCACAACATTCCGAACAGAGCGTACTGGGACCTCCGCCCCAACCCGCACGGCCGTCACTTCCCTTCTGGATTTATGGAGTTGAGCTTTGGGGATCCATTAAATCATCGAACTGCTATCTTATCCAATTCTTACTATTCAAAATCCTTACTTTGTCTCAAATCGAATCATCCATCAGGACCTCAAAATTCCATATGTTGCCGATTTGGTGTGAACCAGTTTTTTTTTTCAAAACCTCATTTATTAATAAATATATATACGATACGGATTATAATTGCATAAAATAATATATAATACATTTTATTTACAATTTTCTTGTTTTGCCTTACGGCATTATAAGATCAGTAAACATGGTCCGCTGAAGGCGGTTTTTACATTTTGTGGTGTGAACCAGACACTAATCCTTCTATGATATACTCCTCAGCCACCCAAACATACTTTTTTCTAATATGGCTTCTTCATTACCTGATAATCCTTCTAGGCGTCTGGAAACAAGATGTCCTCGAGATCTTGTCCTCTAGAAATGTTAGTGAAGTTCTATCAATTGGTAGATACCCCACATGTCTGTATCATGCCTGAACATTAAAATGACCTGAAAGATCACTAGTCAGTGAATTTATTTTAAGAAATCTATGCCTCAAAAACTATTCAACGTACAGATGTCTATTAGCACTCAAGTTAAAACTAATTTAATGATCTATAAAGTACTTTATGGCGTTTATCTTCGAAGGATAATTTAATTTAATTTAATTGATAATTTATAATTAAAGAAAAGAAAAATTGCATTAAGTTTTCAGATAGCTTTAGCTTTTTAAAAACATTTCATAAAAATTAGCAATTAGAGAATTTATTTTGAGAAATCTATACCCCAAAAAAAAACATTCGACGTACAGTAGTCTATTAGTACTCAAATTAAAGATAGTTTAATGTACTATAGAGTATTTCATTATTTTTATCCCCGTAGAAGTAGTAGTTTTCATGAAATTTGCTAAAATAAATTGATTTATAGTTGTGCCAACAAATTTTCATATACAAACTTCATATTCATATTCGAATATCATAAAAACTATTACTTCTACGAATCTAAATGATATAAACAATTTTATAGTAACTTTAAATAGCTTTAATTTGAGTGCTTGCAGACATCTATATGTTGAATGGTTTCTTAAAAACGTTTTATCCGAACATCAACAAGTAAATTTATTTTAGCAAATATCATGATAACTACTACCCCTACAAAGATAAACTTCATGAAATACTCGTAGTAGTTTTCATGAAATTTGCTAAAATAAATTGATTTATAGTTGTTCCAACAAATTTTCATATGCAAACTTCATATTCATATGCGAATATCATAAAAACTACTACTTCTACAAAGATAAATGACATACACTAATTTATATTAACTTTTAATAGCTTTAATTTGATTGCTTGTAGACATCTGTATGTCGAATGGTTTCTCAGATATTTTTTTATATTATAAATCAGACTTATTATCTTAACAACAATAAATCAATTTATTTTAGCAAATATCATGAAAACTACTACTTCTACGAGGATAAAAGTAATGAAATACTCTATAGTACATTAAACTATCTTTAATTTGAGTACTAATATACTACTGTACGTCGAATAGTTTTTGGGGTATAGATTTCTCAAAATAAATTCTCTAATTGCTAATTTTTATGAAATGTTTTTAAAAAGCTATATCTTGAAAACTATTGAACGTTGGATAGCTCCAGCTGTGCAATTATCTGAAAACTTAATTAAATTTTTCTTTTAAAAATATACCCGGAAATGGTGAAGATTGACCCAATTAAAATTAATAAGATTCTTTAAAATTTCATAATCGATGGTGGGAATATTCGAGTTACAGTTTCTTAGAAATGAAGGATGAAAAGTGAGGAAGGGAAATTGGGATTACACAATGGTGGTTTATAAGGAGAGTACCTGAAGGCACGCCACGGAATTCCTTTATTGTTTAAATGCCCCGAAGATTCTAAAAGTTGTTTCTCAAGATAAGAGCCTCCGCGTAGGGAAACTTATTTATTAAATCTCATAAAGGAATAAAGGAATAATGGTTGCCCGCTTCCTCTTTATCTAATTTCGCTTTTTGACTCATTTATTTTATGAACGCTTGATACTTTCATAAATTGCTGAATCCCACCGACTCCTGTTGATACTGGACATAATAATATTATTTCCATGTGATGGAACGGCCCTGGAGGATGGTTTCAATTTTTTGACAATTTCCCTGCTTATCACGAGAACCGAATCCGATACAAGCCGAAGCCAAGCAATATTAGCCGAAATCAGTTGTATGAATTTCTGTATGTACTCTCAGGATTGGACCTTAAACTGTTTTTTATATATTTAACCCAAAACCTATTGTCCCAACAGGAGGTGTATTTTTGGTTTTGCTTTTTTAATATTATTAAATATGAAGTGACGTTTTTGTTTTACTATTTTATTCTAACGAATCTGAATAGCTAAGCTTAGGTATATTGTTTATATAAAGTTTAGCTCATAATTTTTGTAAAATTACTACATTTGATTGTGTATTTCATGTGTTTCACAGGCTAACTCTATTTGTACGGGGGTTGCCGCCATAAACAAATAAATAAATTATTATTATTGTAATTTCCAATAACTGATTTTGATTTACAAAATTACCATATCTGCCTGTTTTTTTTCTCTTAACTCCACATAATTATTCATTATATTACGATTAAAATTAGCTATCAATGTGTTTGCTTTGTTGTAGATATTAAATGAGTTAATATTACTTCAACTAACTGGTATATTGCCTTCTCAATTAGTTATCTTAGTCCTGAATTGTGAAGTTCACAATCATCACTCCAACAGATAATTCTATAATTCGTCAGATGTCTAAAGATATTTTCTCACGATGTTATTAACAGAATCAAGGCTTACAAGTAGAGATCGAATTTTTATGGAGTAAAAAAACCTAAAAAAACATGCAATAAAAAAACCTACAATCATGCTGTAAAAACTCAAATTTATATTTATTCAGAAAAGAAATAATATTTCTAAAAAATATTAGAAAATAAATTAAATATATCGAACCAATTTAAAACAATATATTTGGTAAACGTACCTCAAACTATATAGTACCACACCTGTTTAATCGCTTATCAATATAACTAGTTAATAAATCAACCACAAAGAAAACTAATCAAATGACCATATCTGGCTGTATTATAGAGTAGAAGAACTAACAGTGAACTGCTTGCAGAGAATGGTCAGTCAATATCTCATGATATGAAGGCAAGGAAATTAAGATGGGTGGAGAACATGTGGCTCGAAGCAATCCATCAGGATGGCTCTACACAACAATGGAGGTCAATATAATTGGCAAGAGGCCAAGTGGGAAGTCAAAAACCAGATGGATATACAGAATCAACAAATATGCGAAAAAGCTGCATGCAGAAAACTGGAAAAACGTAGTTCAAGATCGACATGCGTGTAAATGACTAGTACAGATGGCCGAAGATGTATATGGTCTGTAGATCCAACCGAAAAAAATTATTATTATTTTTTTTTAAATAATTTATTTATTGTTATTTACAACTGTATACACACACAAAAGTAAATTTGCTGTTAGTGATATTATGACATAATACAAATATGTGGAGAATCTACCCATTGATAGAACTCCAAATACATTTCTGAAGGAGAAGATCTCGAGGCCATCTTCTTTTCAGACGTCTAGGAGGATTATTAGGTAGTGAAGGAGAAGCCAGGCTAGAAACGAGTTGGTTTGGGTGGTTGGGAAGTTTATTATGGTAGGGTTGGTATCTGGTTCTGGCCAAATCGGCAACATAGGGGACATTGAGGTCCTGATGGATGATTTGATTTGTGACAAAGTAAGGAGCAGAAAGGATTTTACGAAGGATTTTGGACTGTAAGGATTGGATTCGAGAGGAATTAGATGGTTTAGTGGAGCCCCATAGCTCAACTCCTTATGTCCAAATAGACCTTATAATATTCATGTAGATCAGTCTTTTGTAATGTATTGGAAGTTTGGACCGTTTGTCTTGTAAATCTTGTAATAGTCGGAATCGACGAGCAGTTTCTTGTATGAGGATTCCATCTCAGTCGTTTGTCCAGATTTAGTCCTAAGTAACGGATCTGTTCAACAGGAATAAGTGGGGTATTATTAAAAGATACTGTGGGACAAGATGTAGGTTTACGAGGTAAATGTGATTTGGTGGGATTTATTGGAATTTATTTTAATCCTCCAGTTTTGGCACCATTCTCAAGGGGAAAACAATAGAGGTTTTCTAATATTATTTCATTGGTTGATTTTTTCGATTTTGAAACGATGTTTGTCGACAAATGCCTGAGGTCCGCCATGTTTGGGAACACACAAGTGTTTAGTGCTAACCTTTGTGTCTTTGTTTACTACGAATTTGTTGGTATTTTGGATTTACAAATGACAAATGTGTATATCCGGCGTTTGGTAAAATATGATAGTATCTAAAGCATACGTATCTCAGCAAAAATGGATTTATTTATTTTAAGTGTTTCGACCACTAGGGTTATTTACACTGAATTTACAAAGTTAGTACATTACTATTGACATATTTACAACGTTACAAAGTAAGAAAGTTAAAAATTAACAATTACTGTTACAAGTTACATTACATTACAATTTACAAATTTACAATTACAATTACAATTAGTTCGACTATATGTGATCATAAATATTAATGATTTTTAGAAAGTGAAAAAGTTTTGTTATTGTTATGGGATCTTCGCTCAACATCTCCTGTAAATCTGAAGAGAACCGGTGTGGTTCGTGAGCAATACATTCAGTGAGAATATGCCTAACGGTGAGATCGTTTCCGCAGTAGCGACACGTCGGTGCATTTTCTTTTTTCATGAGATGACCGTGGGTGAATCGAGTATGGCCTATCCGAAGACGGGTTAATACATCTCTCCGTAGCAGATTCAAGTTTCTGGTTGGACGTTTCACTGTCTGTTGGACCATTCTTAACTTGTTGTCTCTCATGGTGAACCATTCATCTTGCCACTCTTGCCATCCAATTTCTTTTATCCATGAAATAACATCTTTGCATATTGATGATGTTACGACTTGGCCTGTCTTTATAGCAAGTCTGGCCTGGGAGTCTGCCTTTTCATTCCCAGTGATCCCACAATGACCTGAAGCCATAAAAACAAGACCCTACAACTCATGTTGCTCAAATTTTTCAAATACTTTTTTTTCCATTTTTTTCAATAATTTACTTAAAAAACATTAAATTTTTAAACATTCCTCTCGAGATGGCTCGTATATATAGACTGACATGTCTAGAACGTTCGACGCAGTATGGTGTGATATATAGCGTCACTATAACTACTTTTGCACAGATTACTTTGCCCTGGATTCTACTCTAAAAGTCGATATAATAAAGACAGGCACGAAGCCGAATAAAAACAGTGACAAATGAAGGTTGGACGGAGAGAGGAAGCAGGTCGGGGGAGCCAAAAGGCATCCCTTGTAGGGAATTATATTCCCCTTCCAAGCTTTTTACTGCTCCCATATTGTATCAGCTTTACTCTTGTCTCTTTATCTATCTTCCTTCTCCACTACAGCTCTTCTCGATTCCGCAAGATAGTCTTTCAACACTCTCAACCTATGGGAGATAATCAACTTTAAATATTAATCATTTTTTTTAAAAAATATTTTACTTATTCCAGGAAATACCCCTTTAAATAATATAATAGGCATTATTAATGGGCTTTAGTGCCTAAGGATAAAAAAAAAAAACTACATTTAAAAATTATAAATATAATTATAAACTGATAAAATCTTTCTAATAATAATAAATTGGGAAAAAAAATGAGGCAATAATAATTAACCAAAAAAGGAATCTATGTTTAGATAATTACTTTATTTAAATAAATATCACTGACATACAATAATATTTGTATTAAACGCAAGAAATAAATAAGTATAAAAATGAAATAAAGTTAATTTACAAGAAGGATCAATTAATGTTTGTTTAAATATTTCTAGTTTGAAATGGAAATCAGAAACACCAAATGTAATAAAATTAAAAAAAAAAAAATAAATAAAAAGGTATAAATCATAAATATAATCAATAATACTAAAATTAAAATAAAATAAAATGAAGTAACGACGACAATATACATAAAAAATAAAATCTGTACCTTGACAACCCGTGAAGGGTCAGGGGTGCAGTACTTTGTAAGGAAGTATTGTTACTAGACCAACGGTTGTGCAAGGAGGTGATTTGGTCAGAACCACGCTTTTTTTACTAAATTAAGGATACTCATTTTATGAGGCTGGGTGAACCCCGGAGGTTTCTACTCACGGCTACAGTATAATAGAAAATAATTACCTGCATTCGAAACTGGGTCCTTAGAGTTAATAGCACAGGGCCTTAATACAGTGCTACCACTACCACGGCTACATATGCATATGTATTTAATAAATATTAAAATCATTCAATAATATTTATGTTAAATTGTTTTCCATAATAAATCATTTATCTTTCTATCTATTTACAAAGATTATTTAAATATGTCTTTGGAATTATTTGGAAATTGGGTTGACAGGAAGCGATTTGTAGGTTGGGGGCCATATTGGAGCAACAGAAGAAGGAAGGAATGGAATTTCATAAGGAAGAGGAACGGATCCGGAATCATCTGTCAAAGGCTTCGGTTCGATGATCAGTTGTATATGTCATAAAAAAAAAAAATTATTTTAAATTTTGAACTCAAAAAGGTTTTAATAGTGTGTCTATATTTCTAGCCAACTCTTTTTAAACTACAGAAACATGACCCAGAACTGCGCAAGATATATTTCATTTATATAACATGCTATTTACTGTCTAAAGTTTACTATATAGTTTGACTCCTAGTGTGTCCTTCGACACACTTTATTCTACTTTCTAGAATGAATTTAAATTGGACTAAATTGAAAAAGTGTCTTTATCTATATATTCTATATTAGATTATATAAATTTATAATATACTCATGGCTAAACACCGACTACCAGGGAAATTTCCTATGCCTTATCACTCACTAATCGTTCTACTTTATTTAGTTATCATAGTTTAACTCTATTATTTGTACCAAATACACTGATGATTTAGTACAAGAGCCCAAGAGGAGATCCAATTTTTTATTACTTTAATCAAAGCGATGTATAATTACTAATCAAAATTGATGCGTCTGTCAAGTATAGAGGGAGAGGGGATGAAAAATGGCGGCTGTTTCATAACGTTAAAACAAATAATGTTTCATTTGGAGCTTTATATCTTTAAAACTACTAACAACACTAGAAATACTAAGATAACATCATATAAAGAAGAGTTAATCGGCTAAAATATGAATCCAAATAGAGCCTTTTACGTTCAATAGTTCTCGATATGATTTTAAAAAGCAACATTCCATAAAAAATGACCTGAAAGATCAGTAGTTAGTGAATTTTTTTTGAGAAATCTATATCTAAAAAACTCTTCTGTTAGCACTCAAGTTCAAACTAATTTAATAATGTATAAAGTAATTAATGGCGTTAATCTTCGAAGGAGTAGTAGTTTTTAGGGTATTTGCTAAAATAGATTGATTTATAGTTGTCCCAACAAATTTTCATGTGAAAAATTCAAATCCATATGCGAACATCATAAAAACTACTACTTCTACAAAGATAAATGATATAGACTATTTTATATTAACTTTAAATAACTTAAATTTGAATACTTGCAGAAATCTGTATGTCGGATGGTTTCTCAGATATTTTGTTATATTATTAATATGACTTATTATCCTAACAACAATAAATCAATTTATTTTAGCAAATATCATGAAAACTACTACTTCTACGAGGATAAAAGTCATGAAATAAATGAAATAGTACATTAAACTAGTTTTAATTTGAGTGCTAATAGACATCTGTATGTGGAATAGTTTTTGAGATATAGATTTCTCAAAATAAATTCACTAAATACTGATCATACAGTACATTTTTATGCAATGTTTTAAAAGGCTATGCTTCGAATACTATCGAACGTAATTAGCTCTATCAGGGCTCATATTTTAGTAAATTTACTTTAGTTTAAATTTTGTTCTCTTATTTTTTCAAGTGTTAGTTATTTAAAAGATATAGAGCTCTGAAGGAATTTTTTTTTTTAACGTTTTGAAACATTAGTCATTTTTTATTACTCCTACCTGTACTTGGCAGACTCATCAATTTTAAATAATTTTAAATAAAGTAATCAAATGTTTGGGTAAAATAACTGCCTTTTTTTATTCCCGGCTCTTGTACTAATTGTTTCACCTTAGACCGTCCAGAACTTCCAGTTAGGAACCTATTTGAAAAGATTCAGGAGATCAGAAATGTTTTTTACTAAGTAATTATGTATTTGAATACCTCTATTACTGAAGAAAAGTATTTTTAAAGCCAAAAGTACAAACAACGGTGTGTACTTAAGGTTTTTATCCTGAAGACAGTGGACAAATATAATTGAGACTAAAGCCCGAACCCTTGTAAATATTATCCCGTATTTAAGGGCTCAGGTAATTTTTTACCTGAAGTTGAAGGTGATTAAGTTGTCTTCTGTTGGGCTGTACCTTTAGCATGTTTTTTTTTTATTTGTTCCGCTCCCTTTTTTGTCCTCGAAGAGCACACGAGACAGACAAAAACGTTTTTCCTTCGGACTCGTTATTCCGAACGGTGAAGATATCACATCTATTGTTCTTTTGAATCCTTCTGATTAGAGTGACTCGTACATCTGCTTTCTGTTTTTATCACAATGCAAAGGCTCTCGTGTTCTTTGTTCACGAAGCCTTTCACCTGTTCTAATCATTATGGCTTTATTCAATGGTCTAGCGGCTTTGTGGATTATTTATTTCTCAGAAAGTATTTAGCTTCGTTTAACTTGCCTCAGATCTTTTTTTTCTTAAAACGTTTGTTTGCTTTTTACGATTTTATTACGTCTGGTTCTTCTGAAACAAAAAAAAAAATAAAAGATTGCTGATTGACCGTGTGTATTAATAAATGGAATATGGTCCGGGTTCGGTGAAATAAAACTCAAATAGAATTAATTATTTTAATTGATCCTACGTTTCGTCCCACGTTTTAGGACTTCTTGAGGACTAAAAAATTATTTTATATTTTATTTTCATCATACATAATGACCTTAATGTTCCCTATGTAACCGATCTAGCCCGAACCAGATATCACTCCTTCTATTATAAACTCCCTATCCACTCAAACCCCCTAGTTTCTAACCTTGCACCCTTTTCCATTCCTGACAATCCTCCGAGGCGCCTGAAAAGAAGATGGCCACGAGACTAGCTAATGTAAAATGTCATTAGAGTGCTACCAATGGGTAGTTTTTCTACACGCCTGTAACTCTGCAATTTAACTTAGAGCAGATTTACTAAATGTATTATAATGTACAGTTGTAAATAGTAATAAATAACTAAAATACAAAAAAAATTGTAAATGACATTAAATAGTATTATGTAAATAGTTTTTGATGCCAATTAATATATTTACTTATATTACGCTTTCGTTTATTATTCGTTTATACGTATTTATTTATACATAAAAGATTTCTCATTATTTTAAGTCGCATATAATGGAGTAATAAATATTATGTTAATAGTTTCATATTATCCTGTTTGTTTTATCTTTTGTTTATTTTTTTCGTAATGGAGCACTAACTCAGGTTTTGTTTTATAATTGTATGTTGTATTATGAATTTGTATAAGATTTCGTCTTTCACAAATAAAATCAAATCTAATCTATAACCTTTTATTTTTCTTATTTAATTTTTACGTTTCATCGTAATTTTCCATTTACGTTTTTACTTATGTGAAGTGTTTGTATTTTTTTTAGCCCTGACCAACACCTTCAATGTTGCCTCATTTAAACTAGTTTTTACTATTTTTATACTATACACCCGGACCATATTCCGTTTATTATAAAAAAAAAAAACAATATCTCGTGGGACAAGATGTCAGAACAAAAACGTGAATATAAATAATTGTGTATAGCATAGTTATGAAGTAGTTCTATTTCAAATAGTCAGATAGACTATATATTCATTTTAAATTTAATCAGAAAATTAATTTTTAATGAATTCAGCAGGTGAAGAAATAGATGGTGTCAAGATGCATTCAGAAAGGAGCTCACAAGAAAGGATTTGCCAAAGGAAGTAGTTCTATTTGATATGGTATAAACATTGAGTGTTTTAATATTCTTTAAAACGCTTTGAACAACATTTAATATGTTGATGTTTAAATTACATACAATTATTTATTCATTTTTATAAACTCAATAATACGTAAGTATATACAGAAGCGTATCATGATAAAGGGACTGAGATAGACCAGCGTATAACAAGTGCAAACACTCTTTGTCAAGAATACTAAAATCCCGAAAAAAAAATCTAAAAATCTGAAACCCTGCACATCCTTAGCAATGCCATGATAAAGCCAGCGGAGTGATCTGGGATCAGAGCCTTATTAATACATGGAGGAGAAGAACTAACAGTGAACTGCTTGCAGAGACTGGTCAATCAATAACTCACGATATGAAGGCAAGGTGATTTAGACGGGCGGAAATGTGGCTCGAATCAATCCATCAGGACGCCTCTATTCCACAATGAATGCCAGTAGAGTCGCAAAGACACCACGTTCATTGCTGAGACAGAATTACGAAGATGCTAAAGAGCTATATGCAACCATCTGGTAAGTCCAAGAGAGGTATCGTGAAGAAGGATGATTCGGGCGGCTAAAGATCAACCCAAAAAAAAATAGAAGCGTATATCTCCTATACACACTTCATGTCTTTATTATTATTATTATTATTTTAGATCCTTAAATACACCTAACCCGAAATAGCCTATATATAATTACATTATTATTACCCAGTAAACAATTTATTGATTCGATATTTTCAATAATTTAATTATATTTAAATAAACATACACAACTCTTTTGAAAACTACGATGAAAATTTACGAGCTAATGAAGATTTAGTGTATTTTTCAAGGTTGAAACAAACTTAAAGTTTAGTAAACAAGAGTCCATCAACATCGTAAACTTTTATAAAACGATAGACTTGTTGGCGGGACCATTACCATTCTCGTGACATGAAGTCGAGGCCTCGTAGAAGCAAAGTTATGGCCTAAACAAGCCAACTCGTACTAACTCTCGGTCTTTTCTGGAACTTAATATGAAAATCCCTCACTTAGCTTCAAACAACTTTTAACGTATTGTAGTTACATGGCTTTCAAGGTCTTTAGAACTTTACTGATATGTTTTTCGGTCCCCTGCTCTATTATTCGCGATATCTAATCTCGAAGGGAACAAATTAACTTTAGCTTTAGGCTGCTTTTGAAAAACTGATGAATAAGAAAACATAAAGTATGTCAAGATTAGAATACCTTTCAATGGTACAGGAACTTGATTAAGATTTGAAACTTTTTTATTAATGGACATTCCATTGTATTCCAAGTCAAGGTGAAAACATGCAGGATAAAAGATCTATTCCTGGAACTCTATTATCAGACTCGTTCTTTTTAAGATAAAATATTCTTGTATTTGCTATATTTAATTCTTATTAATTGAATATATTTCGATATAATTGTTAAATTCTGTATTTATGTTTTTTTTCCCGTTCCATCCAATGAAGGCCGGAGCACTTCAAGATTCGATTTTGACACCTCTGATGTTCACAATATACGCATATAATCTACCACTCGTACATAACACCCTCACAGCGACCTAGGCCGGCAATACATTCATCCTCACTAGACGTATGGACTCCATGCAAGTTCCACTAGTTAACACATTGAAAAATCAAACGAAAAATCCCAACACATATCATTCGCATTCCTTCTTGTCATTTATCCTTTAGTATATATTGACGACAAATCGATTCCGCAAACTATTTCAGTAAAATATCTAGAAATAACTTTCGATGGAAGGATGACATGGCGTCCTCTTGTGAAGCAGATCCGACTTACCTCTCTTATAATAAGCTCCTTTTCTCTCTCTTCCACATAAAATTCACCCTAAAATTGAAACAGCGACTAAACACGTGCACCTACTTACTGAAACCCATTTGGACATACGTTTCACAAATATATGATCTACTACAAACTTTTTAATCAAAAATACTTACTTAGACCACATTAAAACATCAAACAAGTCATTTCATAAAAAAACTCTGTCGCCATACTAATAAACTATTAAAATATTTGGTTACCTCGAACACTCTTGAAAACATGTACTGAAGTCTAAAAATGAGCTGGGTCCTTTAACAAATGATATCAGTTAAAGTCAGGACGGAGTATCAATGGGGCGCTTCTCATAAGTGCCTGGATACCTCTTTTTTCCTTTTCCTTTTCCTTTTTTTTTTTTATTTTTTTTTTTTTATATTAAATTTTGCAAGATATAACATTTGCCTGCTGTTTTCAGTCTGAAGATAGGTGGGAATCAATAATAAAGTTAAAAAAAAAATAAAAGACATTGCTAATTATATTTTTACTTTAAGTTAGGTATACGTGAAAGATATAGTTAGTTTTTATTATAGTTTTTGCTCTAGGATATATATAGTTAGTTTTTATTATAATTTTTGCACTAGGACCTATACTATTCTGTTTTCATCTTTTACAAGTAGGATTTTCAGTCTAATGAAGTATTTATTATTCAGGGTGTAATGGAAAGGCTTTACAATTTAGCGATAATTGTTTATATTTTGTTCTCGAATCTCGGCAATATTTATAGAAATTTATTCATTTTCTTTTTTATAAAAATGCTTACGTATACATTCTGTATTACACACATATAAAAAAGGGCTGGAATTTCAACTTTAAATAATCGATATTTTGCTTTTTTTTTTTTATTTACCGAAAATGACTGTAACTGTAAAACTTGGTATGTCAATAAACCATTCAATAATTGGTAAAACGCGCCTTATCAACTACCTTCGTCTTACCCCACAGTATCTTTTAATAATACCCCACTTATTCCTGTTGAACAGATCCGTTACTTAGGACTACATCTGGACAAACGACTGACATGGAATGTCAAAAGTCTGAAAAGACGTCCTAAACTTCCAATCCATTACAAAAGACTGATCTACATGACTATTATAAGGTCTATCTGGACATACGGAATTGAGCTATGTGGCTCCATTTAACCATCGAATTCCTCCCAAATTCAATCCTTACAGTCCAAAATTCTTCGTAAAATACTTAATACTCCTTACTCACACAAATCAAGTCATCCAACAGGACCTCAATGTCCCATATGTTGCCGATTTGGCGAGAACTAGATACCAATCACATTGATGTACTGATTCTAGGAGAAGCCCTTTGCTTGTCTTTGACATTACTTCTATGTTTCTCGTACGGCACATACATATCTCCTTATTTTAGAAATAAAGATAATTTTATTTGCTAGATTCTAGAAGAGGAGACGGATAGAATTATATGAGGACACTGTAAGAGACGAGTTGTATATAGTAATTTTACATATGATGTCATAGTTATAACTTACACCTCTCTGCAATTGAAATTCTGTAACTAACTAAAACTAACAACTCTAGCCGTTGAGGTCCTGCAAAGGGAACCTTTCTACTCAGGCTAAGGGCAAAGGAAGCCAGAATGAGAAGGTCCTTAAAGAGGAAGCGATGAATAATGACAGGATAAGACTGCTACTTATTATTCATCGAGCCAAGGAGGCCAATATTATAAAAAGCCACTATCGGGGCGCCTTCATCACTGTTCTTCTCTCTACACACGGTTAATATTCTCTCCGCCATATGTTCTCAACTCCAACTCCTTTTTATATTTCTTTTTTATATAATGTATATCAAGATGAGGTTGAAGATCTGTCGGGTCTTGCATAATGAAGGAGCCGTGTAGTGTGTTCTCTCAGCCATGAACTCTTTCAGCGTTAACCAAATTACTCAGTTCTTTCAAAGCTGTAAAGTTTATTTTGGCTTTATTAAATTAGCCTTAGCCAAGAGCCAGCTAGGCACTTTTTTCACATTATGCTATATCCTATCTTCATTAATTCATTCTTTAGTTTATCTTTAAAGTTTAGTATGCGAAGTAGATTAATATTTTTTATACGAGGCTTTTAAAAATTCGAGGTGTCTGCAGCAATATGGAATTAGCTTAGTTCTAAAAAAATATATTCGCAAATGAAAAAAAAAAATATAAAATTCATTGATTTAAGATCACTCTTTGATTTATGTCTTTAAATAAATACTTTCCTCATTATATAAACTTACCGAATTATCTAGACCCAGACACCAATCTTTTCATGAACTTAAACTTTTTTTTTTAATATTTATTTATTGCTATTTACGACTGTACATTATAATACATTTGGTAAATCTGATCTAAAATTACGAAATTCAACGGAGATAAAGTGAAAAAAAACTTTATTGGTAAACAAATAGTACAATGAACATTACGACATGCTACAACTATTACTGGTACTGATCTTACAAGCTTGGGATTGATGGGGGTATATATAGGAGCTGTGGAGGGAGGTGGCTCGGAGTTGTAGAGTCAGCAGGAATTGCTACCATAACTTAAGATAAATTGGAGTGTTACAGGCGTGTAGAGCAACTACCCATTGGTAGCACTCTAATGACATTTTACATTAGCTGGTCTCGTGGGCAACTTCTTTTCAGGCGCCTCGGAGGATTGTTAGGAATGGGAGAGGATGCAAGATTAAAATCTAGGGGTTTTGAGAGTTTATAATGGAAGGAGTGATATCTGGTTCGCACTAGATCGGTTACATAGGGAACTTTAAGGTCTTTATGTATGATTTTATTTGTGACAAAGTAAGGAGCATTGAGGATTTTACCAAGGATTTTGGATTGTAAGGAATACGAGAGGAATTCGAAGGTTTAGTGGAGCCCCAAAGCTCAACTCCATATGTGCAGATTGGTCTTATTACAGTCATGTAGATCAGTCTTTTGTAATGTGTTTGAAGTTTAGACCGTTTATCTAGTAAATCCTGTAATAGTCGAAATCGACGTGCAGTTTCCTGTATTTGCAGTCTTGTGTGAGGATTGTAGGTCAATCGAACATAAACTTAAAATAAACTTCCCGACAATCCAAACTTTTTTTTTAATTTATTGATATTTAAAACTGTACAAAAAATGCTACAAGTAAATTGATATGGGACTGAAGTATTTGGGATGTAATCAGGGTTTTATAAACTGCGAGCTCAGTGTTAGGATCGGTTGGGATGTCTGCTGTATAGGCTGTGTAGAGGATAGGGCTAAGAATACACCTTGAGGAACACCAGTAGATTGAGAATAGAGGGATTAATAGGTGCCAACCCAACCCCATTGTTTCTAACCTGGCGTCTGAAAAGAAGGTAGCTTCGAAATCTTTTTCCCTAGAAATATTATTGGAGTTCAATCAATGAGTAGATTCTCCACATGTCCGTATCATACCAGTTTATAACAAATAGAAAATTTACTGTATCATAAATAATTTATACAAAAAAAAAATAATTTGATAATGATTAGGATTCATTGCTGACATGAAAATGAGAAATTTATAAAAATCATCAGTATTAACAAACCTGGATTTACACCACATGTGCATAGAAACAAGCAGTGATACTTTTCATACATGTTCACTTCTTTGGAGAGAATAAGACGCCGGAAGTGCTCAGTCACCGGAAATATTCTCCCCTCCCCATCAAAAATCTATACCTTTATGCCTGCCAAAATATCCTTCGTAATCCTTTTTCTAATAATAATATTGTTTCGTGTTTCCTAAATCGAAAGTTTTAACTTTAAACCTCGAATTTAACTAAAAATAATTTCTTATCTTGGTATGTGCAGAAGATGGTTGGGTTGCGGTCGGTAAGTAAAACTTATTTAGTTGTGCCGACGTTTTACCTGAATTTTAGCTTTTCATCAGGGCTGGAAAACAAAAAAAAAAACCTTAATTCAAAGGAGAAATAAAAAGAAAAAAAGAAAAAGAAAAAAATAACAAAGGAACTTGGAAACATATAAACGAGAACACAACCTTAATTCCGAGAAGAAAATGAAAATAAATAGAAGTTAGTATCTAAAAATCTTGAAAACATATGTTAAAAGAAATTAATTAGATAGTAGATAGATAAAATTTAATATTGTACAAGTAAAAATTATACAAATCAAAGGATAAAATAGTTATTAATAATCATGCAATGCTCTTCTAAATAAACAAATAAACATATTGAAGGGCTTAGGAGAAAATGGAAATAATGGGGAATAGAAATTAACATAATAAAATAAGTGAGTGATGATTAAAAATATATAAATAGTGAAAAAAATTAAATAAAAATAAATTATAAATGCTTCAAATATTGTTATGATACATAATGTAACTGTGATTAACCACATTATGTAATAAATTATTAAGGGAAAAAACAGTATTTATATGCCTTAGAGATCGTGCAAATACTAAATTAATTATACTACAAAATGAATCAAAGCTGATGTGGAAAAGCGGCTGCAGAAAGAAAAGGGAAATACTGAACGTGCAATCAAACACTACTGAAATTAAGAGTAAGTAATTCATTCAACGGTATGATCATTATGAGGATTTCTAAGATTTCTGTTATTGATCCATGCATTAAATTTTCGAAATAAAATTCGATAGGCTTACAATTTCATGGGGGTAGCCCTGGGGTAAGGCGCGTGGTTTCTTACTCCAAAGACTCGAGTTCCGGGTGGGCAGAAAATTTAAATATAAGAAGATGGTCGGGGTTGCGGTCAAAAAAAGAACAAATAGTTTATAACTATTTTAATGCCTGACGTTTCGCCCCACTTTGCAGGGCTTCATCAGAGCTGTTCAAAGCGAAAAAGCTAAAATAATTAAAAAAGCGAAAATTTAAATAATCCTTTCTGTTACACTGTATCCGTGAGTCAAGTCCTTTGGGTTATTGGAGCCTTCCTGGGGTCTACCCTACCTCTTAAATTGGGTAAAAATCTGGCGGTCGAGCATGATTCTGAACAAATCACCTCCTTGCACAACCGTAAGTCTAGTAACAGTGATTCCTTACAAAGTACTGGACCCCTGACCCCTCATGGGCTGTAGCGGTACAGATTTTAATTATTCTCCATAATGCGATATTTTAATTTTATAATATCATAATTATGATTGCTGTACAATTGATAAGTTCTAATCTTCGAGCGTTTGATTTATTTTTAAATTATAATAAATATTAATATAAATAATTAAAATAAATTTTAAAAAGGAAAAGTATTATAACATTTTTAAAGTTTAAGTTCTAGCGTTTAAATATGATCAATTTAAGTTTTATAAAAAAGAAAAGAGAAATGCTATTAACATTATGTAATACAGTGAGTTGCTATAACATACAGCATATATGCTAAAAGACAATTAAAACAATAATATAAACAAAATACATTTGGAACAATACTTACAATTTGTTTTAATGGTAATATTACATTAAATTTATATTTCACTACATACTTAATCCTCTCATTACAGCTCACCTTAGAAAATCTTATATACCTATTTCCGGTGAGTTGTCACAAATATACATTTTCGTTTTTAAAAGTTTTTTATAAAATACTAAGTAAATTGTTTCCACTGTCTAAAAATTTTAGTCGTTCGTGGAAAGATCCCTCCCCCATTTCTCACAATCTAGCCAATTTCCTTCACTCATCATTCTTCCAAGAGTAAGAATCACATTTTCTGGAGACGAAGCTCCATCCTTCTTCTGCCCGATTTCTACGCTGAGATCCTTTGAAGCTTACTCTCTCGTACTCTCAGCATGTGGTCATATCAAAGTTCCAATCTTGATAATGATGAATAAGAATTGGAAGCTGTGATTATGAGGAACGAATTATGGAGTGTGTTGGAAAATTCCTGATGCGTGATTCTTGAACGTCTATAATTTTTTATTTAACTGCAAAGTACTACCAATGTGGTTGGACTAGATCCAAGTATCGATCGGTATCAAAATAATAAAAATGATGGAATATTTGTTTGTTACATTTTTAATTATTAGGGCGTTATGTAGTCTGCATCGGTTTATATCATAAAACTGCTGTTTTGAATTAATGTCAATAGGTTAACCTGATGAATTAATGTAAAGAGGTTAACCTGATCAATTAATTTAAAGATGTTAACCTGATCAATTAATTTAAAGA
>NW_027114397.1:78880-83088 GCF_000696795.3 Halyomorpha halys | reverse complement strand
TAAAGATGTTAACCTGATCAATTAATTTAAAGAGGTTAACCTGATTAATTAATTTAAAGATGTTAACCTGATCAATTAATTTAAAGATGTTAACCCGATCAATTAATTTAAAGAGGTTAACCTGATTAATTAATTCAATTTCAGATTTTGATAATATTTATGAAACTTTTAATAGATTACAATATTTTTATTTATTTATTGATATTTACAACTGTATAAAAATACAACAAGTAAATTTGATCATAATGACATAATGATATGATACAGGATGTAGAGAAACTACCCAATAGTAGAACTCTAAAAACAGTTTACAATATAAGGTCACGAGGCCATCTTCTTTTCAGGCGCCTCGGGGGATTGCCAGGAATGGAAGAGGAAGCAAGCTTAGAAACTAGTGGGTTTGGGTGGTTAGGGAGTTTATTATGGAAGGAATAATATCGGGTTCGGGCTAGATCGGTTACATAAGGAACATTTAGGTCTTTATGGATGGTTTTATTAGTAACAAAATAAGGAACATTCAGGATTTTACGAAGGATTTTGGATTGTAGGTTACAATATAAAAGTATAATTTAACAAAAAGAAAAAAAAAAAGGGTGTTCTGCTATTAGACCGACGGTTGTGCAAGGAGGTAATTTGGTCTGAATCACGCTTGACCACCAGATTTTTACCCAATTAAGGGCACCCAATTTAAGAGGCTGGGTGGACCCCAGAAGAGCTCCTGAACCCACAGGGTTGACTCACGGCTACAGTGTAACGAGAGTTGTAAGTCAAGTGTAAAGAGGTTAACTTGAGGAATTAATTTATATAAGTCAACTACATATAAAATACTAAAATTAAAATTAAAAAAAATTATGTACTGTGCCTGGCTTGGAAAATGACGGGCATCCTAGTAAAGGCCAGCGGCGCGGTTGGCAAGATTCTCAGTTAAAAAGTACGTTAAAAGAGATGACGAAACTACCAGAAGATGAAGAATATGTTGCAAGTTACATGGAAGGGTAAACGTAATAATGTTAAAATATATAAAAGGAAACGTATAAAAGGTTGGCAACAAATGATTAAAAAAATATTTAAGAACATAAACTATGAGAGAGAAAAAAATCATTGTTATTTTTTTAATAAATTAACTATTTGGGAATATATTAAAGAAACGTTCTGACGTCGGTTTTTATATGTTGGCACTAATAAAGAAGTTGTTTAACTTATTTGTGTTATTCTGTGACTGCACTCTCAATTATCTTCATGTCATATATTTTTTATTTTATTCAAAGTTATGTATTTTATTTTAATTCAATAATGTCTAAATTTTTTTTACTCACGGTTCCTTTTATCTAAATGTAAAATAGAGTAATTATGTAAAATGTAATTATTATTATGAAACTTAGATTTTATGAGGGTTATCCCGAAACGATATGGTAAACGTTGTACATTATATATTAATGCAATAAAAAAGCACATGAAAAAAAATATAAGCAATGGATAAGCCCAAAGTATTGAATATTTGAAAAATGAAGAAGAAAAAAGGAAAAATAGAGGCAGAATTTCGTACAGGATAAAGTTGAGGCGTCCAATTTCTTCGATTGCATTCACGAGACTTTTATTGTTACAGTTAGTTTAACTGTTAAATTATTAACAGGAACAGAGTTGATTTTCTTTTTGAAAAAACTATCCACGAGCAGTAAGTTTAATTGAAAATAATTGAAATAAAAATCAATTATAAATGGAGTTATGCTGAAGAGATCTAATCCTTTCCCCTCCATAACCGCTTCTCCGTAGGCTTATAAATTATTTCCAGGAATATGTATGAGAAAGGTAGGGATGCAACAATAGATCTGAATCAACAACTCTGGAAATCGTTTGTTAGTGAGCATCTGGATTCTACAGAAGGGGAAGTCAATTGCTGGAAGCTTAAAAGGGGAAGGGTGTTTTATATTATATAAATGGCTTCTACTAATAGGAAGGAATATTTTCCTCGTTATATATACCTGCTATTCAGACAGATAATTAATTTTATAAATAGATTGAAATTTAATATTGTTCGTTTTAAAATGCAATAATGAATAATACGGACTTATATTAAACATTTTTTTTTTGACAATTCAGCATTTTTGTATTTATTACTTTCAATAATGAAATCTAGAAATTGTTGCGACATTATCTCCTAAACTATTTTATAAAATTATCCTGATTTATAAAATTCAATTTATTTAGAATTGACAACAGATATAAAAAAAAAAAGTAAAACTAAATTTATCTAAGCAATAACAATATATTTGGAAATCACACTTCAAACTGGTACAATATCTGTCCAATAAGTCCTCTATTGTTTTCTTGTTTTTCATCACCCACGTTATTAGTTTGGTTTATCACATATAATTATTGTCATATTTACTAATTACTTCTTTCCCACTCACCTGTGGAGTACCCCAGGGGTCTGTGCTATCTCCAATACTTTTCTCAGTATATAACCTGAAACTGTTGGAACCTAGAATGACAAGGCTACTGTAGGGGCTTATGCCATCTACAGTAGTTCAATGAATGCAGAGATAGCTAACTCTAAGGTAAGCGGAGAAAGCATGTACGGAATTAAGCAAGAAACTGGAAGGGCTGAATATTACAGTTAATCCCAAGAAGATCGACTTTATTATTTTCTCCTTCCAGAAGAACAAGCCTCCTCTCCCTATAGTCTATAAGGTGGCAGGGTAGAATAGACCAGCAGGCGGCATAGTATATCTGCGTGTCACTCTTGATAGACACCTGTTGCTAGCTCGTCAGGACCAAGTCTTACAGGCTCATTTCTCCCAATCTTTCTCTCCGCCTCATATTAATGTTCTACAAAAGTGTGGTGAGGCCAGTACTGCTCTACGGCCAAGAGGACCTAACAGTTTCAGAGCGGTATAGTGAGACATACTTCACTTCAAAGAGGAACATACGACATTCGAACTACCGACTGTGACAGAATTTATATTGAGGAGGCACATCAAATTTTTGACAGCCTTCAGTACTGTACGAACCTATTATTTAGGACACTGACACCGACAGGAAGGCCACAAATGTAGCAGACACACAAAAACAGACTCAAACCCAAAGGAATATAAGTAACTAAATTATTTGAATCAACAAACCTTGTGCGCCTCATCACCAACAGACTGACACAAAATACAGACTCTCCCTTTCCAAATGATCAAATTTCCTCAATCCCTCTTAAAATGTATTACAATAATCCCGAAAAACGGGCTACCTTCAACCCGTTTTCATCTTGACATCAACCCCACGCACCCATGGGGGCTTAGAAGAAAAAAAAATTTACTTTTTATGTTTTACTTAACTTTATATTAAAAAGAACTTTTGAACTTGTTTAATGACTATTTTTTAGTGCGCTTTAGCAGTATCTCGGATTAACCAAATATTAAATTTAATATGCCATATTTGTAGGGAGTTTTGAGTACTTTAATTTTATATAGATTATTTATATTTCTATAATTCTTAATTGTTGTTTGTTAAAAATAAGACAGGATGGCCGAATTGGCCGAAACGTTGGACTTTTTATGAAATTATAAAGAGTATTTTGAGACGTAACTTGGATGCAAATTATTTTATTTAAACAATTAAAAACAGTCTCAAGAAAGTGAAAAGATTATATATAGATATAATTGGAGTGTTAAAATTCCATCATGTGAACTTCTTCCTCCTTTCTTCCGTTCAAGTCTTCCTAGACGTGAGTTTTTTTACTGTCTACCACAAGCACCGCATGAATTTTCGGTACTATGTTCTATTTTCACACAAATCCTGTGTAATCCCAAGTCTCTGTGATATGTTTCCTGTTTGATTTGTACCGTGTATTCGTGATTGAATTTATATTCCATAATCCTTCTGATAATTCTTGTTCAATCTCTCCTCGGCCATCCTTTCCGTGTGCCCATAAAACCTAAGTCTACTTGCCCTCATTTCGATTTCCAAATCAGGGGTTTCACTTTAAATTTTTCTGTTGGATTTCAGTCTGTATCCTTCTAGTGTTATTTTGGGCCCATGGATTCTTCTAAGAATCCTTCTTTCTATTTTGAGCAGTTTCTTCGGACTGGGAAAGAACATAGTCTCCCTTCCGTACAGTATCACTGGTTAAAGTTTTTAACCACCTGCATTTTATCGAATTCTGCTTTTATTTATTTCTTATTAAAGTTGATGTTCTTGGTCATAAATTATATATATAT
>NW_027114397.1:58232-72712 GCF_000696795.3 Halyomorpha halys | reverse complement strand
TTCTTTTGTTGAGAAAATTCCAGATTCCAGAACATCTGTTAGAGATATATTTGTTATTTACAGATAGCAACTAGCATAGAAATACTTGGGGTTGTAAATCAACCTAACATCCCCTCTCTTTATAAAAACTTTTACTGACTCTAATAAAACGAATGACATCGAGGATAAGAAACGAGGGGGGAAAAAGGTAAGAAAAAACTAAGAAAAGGCCCAGAGCCCGGGATTGGGATTTTCCCTGTAAAAAACGCAATCCATCACCAGTTGTTAAACCCAGCTGCTCCTTCCATTGATCCCTCAGGACTTAATAACTCAACATGTAGGGTAAACATGTTACTCATCTCAATAATTAATCTAAATAGTGTGGAAATAAGTTACTCCTATATTTCAGGGAATAAGGTACCCCTATATTATATTATAGCACAAGACCTGGGGTAAAAAAAGCGTTTATTTCACCCTAATTTTTGATTACTTTAATGAAAACTATTAATAATTACGAGTCAAAATTGATAATACTGCTAAATATAGGAAGGGGGAATAAAAAATGGCTGCTTTCATTTTTTAATTTGAAAACGTTTTTGTATGAAGTATGCATTCAACCGAATTGCCAGACACACTTCACTGTTGGTTGGCTGGTTGGGTTTGAGTGGACTGAATAATTGAAAAAAATGAGATATGATTAAATGAATTAAATTCTATTGTTTATGTTACAAGTGGTGTAGGGGTGACCGAAAGAAATCATTTATGATTAGATGGTTAGTAAAATTTTGAATGACTGGGCTATGGAAATTTTAGATACGAAATTGAGGTGGTTGATGATGATGTGGATGTTAACTATTGTAAGATGGACTTACACCATGGTTCTTTCTTCCCTCCACATTCTTAGGCCTCTCTCTTCTCGGCTTCTGGGAACAACTCAGGGAGTTCTACTCATGGTATATTCCTGATGAGAGACAAAAATGCATAATGGATTGCTTCTGCCAGAAGACAAGATGGCTCTCTTCACATTAGTCTGGGTTGCTTCTCTGCCACCGAGAGCGCTGTAGGAGGCTAGCTTTTGTTGCTGGCCACATGGGCGCTGGTAGTGCCTTTCTGATGGGAGACCCCCAATTCAATTCAGACCATGGCGCCAGTATTGCCTACATTATGGCAGCTTTTCCAATTCAACCTATCGGTTGCTGTAGAATACCCGGAACATGATAATTTTTACTTCGGAGCTCCATATCTTTGAAGCAATAATGGAAAACGTAAAGAACATTATTTAAAGTTAAGTGCATTTTCTAAAACATGAGCCCTAATTGAGCTATTTACGTTTAATATTTCCCGAGATATATATTTTTAAAAAGCAACATTTAATAAAAATTCAGTGAAAAATCAGTAGTTTGGATCAGTTGATTTTATTTGTAGAAATTTATATATCAAAAATTATTCGACGTGGAAATGTCTATTAGCCACTAAAATTAAAGCTAGTTCAATGCACTATAAAACAGTTTATAACTTTTATCTTCATAGGAGTAGTAGTTTTTAATTTGAGGAAATTAATTCACAAAATGTTGATTTCTCCATGCAAAATTTTACTATTTTAAAATGAAATAGTACTCCCCTCCCCAAATAATAAATGAAGTCAATTTGTAAATAAATAAGGCTTAAAATATAGTATGAACAAAAAAAAGATTATTATATTAATGAAAATGTAGGATGTATTACAGCAGCAGTGCGAGATGTATTACCGAAATTAACTAATATTAAATTATATTACTTCCTATAGTTCCATATTAATTACATATTTTTTAAGACACTGTCCGTTTGAAGGGGTTTTGTTACTAATTATCCAGACAAATTTGCCCCATTAGTAGTTATGAACTATAACTAATATGAACACTTTAGGATCTGCTATCTGGGTTACAGCTTAGAGCGAGGCCCTTGTTATTAGTGAGATTATTGTTTAGCAAATTGGATGCCCTAGTTCCTTAGTGTGTTAGTTACAGCAACTGTACCGTATACACCCTTCATTTTTGAGTAGAAGTGTTTTTTAATGTAATAATTGTGTAATAACAGTATAATTATGCTGTACTAATTAATCTAATATGAAAAAAGGAACTGTTGTAAAAAAAAAAAAAAATGGTTTTTCCATTATAATCTTCTAATTGTCCATTATAGGCGTCATATTGTACATTTGTTTTATTTATTCATAATTCTTGATTCCCTGGGAATCATCCACCCAGACTCTCCCTTTCCAAATGATTAAATTTTCTCAGCCCCCTCTTAAAATGTATTACAATAATGGAAAAAAAAATCTTCAACCCGTTTTCATCATGACATCAACACCCATGGTGGCTTAGAAGAAAAAAAATTTACTTCTTATGTTTTACTTAGAGAGAGAAATACTTTATTTATTTACCTATGCTGCCTAAATACATTAGGTTGCTAACTCACACAGCATACTTATCAATCCGTAATCGGACATATATACATTACACATACATGGTATAATCATAAAAAAAGAGATACAATAATAGGATATCTTAAACAATTTTTTTCACCCCTACAGTTTCCTTTTACAATCCATTTCGGTCTGTACAACAAATACAAATGTTTCATTCATTCCTGTTTTTCTTTCTCATTTCTGCTCCTCCAATTTCACCCTTTCACAATTAATCAATTCACCCGATCAACAAATTCGCTCTCCGGAATTCTCCTCCTAGATCCTCTTCAGTGACCCGCTAAACAAATTCAATATTAGGCGGTAATGTGAGATCAGACCATCATTCATAGTCATAGCAGTAGATCAGTCTACCAATAACAAACAAATAGATACATTTTAGGAGAATAAGACTAACACATAGATTAAAAGGAAAATATAATAAAAAAAACCGGTTACAGGAAACACTTGAATGGATAAATAAGAAAAAAAAAACACAAAAAAAAAATATTAAAAAGAACTTTTGAACTTGTTTAATGACTATTTTCTAGCGCGCTTTAGAAGTATGTCGGATTAACTAAATATTAAATTTAATATGCCATATTTGAAGGGAATTTTGAGTACTTTAATTTTATATTGATTATTTAGATTTCTATAATTCTTAATTGTTGTTGTATAATGTTGTTTGTTAAGAATAAGACGGGATGGCTGAATTGGCTGAAACGTTGAACTTTTTAAGAAATTATAAAGAGTGTTTTGAGACATAACTTGGATTTAAATTATTTTATTTAAATAATTAAAAACTCTCAAGAAATTGAAAAGATTATATATAGATATAATTGGAGTATTAAAATACCATCATATTTTTATGTGGTAATAGTATATATATATAATATTATTTGATGCAAAACAGCCCTTAAGGACTACGCAACCATGACTCGGGTTTCTTTTTCAATTTCTTCCTCTCTGCCCATCTCTTCTTGAGGACTTCACTGAACTTCTTACTCCTTTCTCCCGTTCAAGTCTTCCTAGACGGGAGTTTTTTACTCTCCACCATAAGCACCGCATGTTTCAGGAATTTCCGGTACTTTGTTCTATCTTCACACAAATCCTGTGTAATCCCAAGCCTCTCTGATTTGTTTCCTTTTCATAAAAAAGAATCCTAATTCTTGATTCCCTGGGAATCATCCACCATCACGCGTGGGAACATCCAGAAGAGTGATGCACATGGTTAGGACCCTCTGACAGAACCATACTGAATCTTGTGCAATACAATCCATATTAAAATTATTCAAACTTTCTATTGCATTGAATAATTCTGGACTCTTGATTGTTTTATTAAACGAATTGTTTTGTTTGTAGAAATGGCTTGTAACTAAAACAGCCATTATAATTTCACTTAGAAATGAACTCATCGCAGGCTAATAGTTATTCTGTTTCCCCTCTAAAATAATCGATACAAGACATCGAGCAGGATGCAAACAGTTAGGCGAATTTGACTACCATTTTGCATAACAATTAGCAATACAACGCGCAAGCGTGCCCGCACGCCAAGTCAAGCATAATGGGTTTTAATTACATCAGCTGACCAGTGAATAAATTTGAATAATGTACATGGATGTGTGTTAGAATATGGCCAATGGAAACGGGAAACTGTTCTTCAATTAATTTATTCATCGGCGGCCATTTTCGAAACAGTAATTGGGTATTGCAATACATGCGACCTTTGGACAAGTGTCCCAAATTTAATAGTTAAAGAGTCGGTATCGAACATTTATTTTTCATAAGATAGAATCCAGCTACATTCTGGGTCTAGAAAAACGATTATTTTAGGTACGGTCAAAGAAAAACTCAAACAGTAAAACTATTTATTATGAGGCAACGTTTCGCCCCTTGTTGTAGGGCTTCATCAGGGCTTAAAAAAAAAATACAAACACTTACATGGGGTAAAAATAAATAAACAATGTGAATTAAGAATCAAAAAAGAAATTTATGGAATATGGTCCGAGTGCGGTCAAATAAAACTCAAATAGTAATAACTATTTTAATTGATTTATAATCTTAATATTTTCTTGAGACTGGTAATTCTTTAATAAATAACTCAAATACTATCCAATTATAGTCTCAAAACTTTATTTCTTTTATTCGTCCAACGTTTCGGCCAATCCGGCCATCTTCAGGGACATCTACTCATTACCACTTTGCAAACATATAATTTAAAAACTCTAAAACTTCATTCAGGCTAAGAAAGAAGAAGTGGTTGTTGCAAGAGTAAGAATAGGAGATTCCAAATTAACTCACCTCCACTTAATCACAAAAGCGGACCAGCCTATATGCCAAACCTGTCATTCCCCATTATCGATAAAGACTATAATTGAAGAATGCCTATCATTTCGTCAAGCCTTCGAAAATAATAAAATTCCTCGAACAAGAGAAATTTCTGAAAGAAACTCAACTTTATACTAAAATATAATCCACCAATATCGACCAGTGTAAAAAAAGAAATAGTCTACATTCAACCATTAAATGTCAAAGACAAGAAGATAAATAAAGTAAAAAGGGTGTAATAACCTAGATGTTGATCGCCCTGAATAAAAATCTAATCTAATCTGATCAATCATAGATCTTCCAAAAAAAATTATAGTGGAAATTAAAATTAAACAAGAATAACAAAAGATTTGGACAATTCAGAAAAACGAAAATAACAACAGGTAAGAAAGAAATATGAAAAATACAGTGTATACTAAAGATAGAAAAAGGAAAATCAAGAATAAAGAAAGATAAGCAACGAAAGATGAACATGATAGAAGGCAGAGAAATGAGTCGAGTGAGAGTGGTGGGGTTTGTGGCTTAAATGCAGCAGGTAAAAATAGTTTACTTTTGAAAAAAATATTCAAGTAAAGAGTATTAACAATTAAACGTGAAATGATAAACAAAAAAAAATCTAATAAAATAGAACGTATAAACAAATCAAAATATTATATACAAAATAAATAGAGGTACAAAAGTGTGTAAATTATATAATAGAAACATTAATATAAAGTAATGAATGTAAGTACAACTTGGAGGTAAGATATGACTATCTAGTGCAGATTATGTTAACTTATACTTTATTTATGTGGAGAGAGAAGATACTGACTCAATGACACAACATGTACAATATAACTACAATCTACAGACTACTATATATAACATGTCTCCTAGAATGTCCTTTGACAAGTTTTTTAGACCACTCCACAACTACTGCTTATCATTGACATGATGTTTCTTAAACACATATATGAGAAGAGAGAGGATTGACTAGAACCAGAGCCAATTCCCAATGTAGGAAGACACAAATATTTAATCGATGAAGCAAATTCTGCGACTACTTCTTATGTTGTATATTGTAGGGCGCTTGGTGCAAACAATATCTAGTTTTATTTTTGGAGAATTTATACCATCAACACGATGTGCCCTAAAAGGTTAGAAATTACCAGTGTAGTCCTAGAATGGGTTGTTGTAAAAAAAAAGAAATTGTGCCATGTCTTGTCACAAAAGGTCTGAGTCCTTCATTTTCTTTTCAGAGTTACGTTTTTATTGCTGATTCTAGGACGGAAAGGCTTTTCGTATGTTTTTATTGCGTGTTAATATACATGTGCTTTAATTCATCACTTTATTTATAAAAAGTTGTTTTTCGAAACTTTTTAGCACTCATACAATATTTTTTTTACCATGTTGCTTTTCCGACATTTTTTTCTATAATAAAAGGTTGTTGTTTGCCTTTTGCTCTGAAAACAAACGTAAGAACATCTCCAGTCATGCTAATTAAAATAATAAACCATTTTATTTTTTTAATATAAAAATTACTATTATATTATTGAATATTTGGTTATACAAAAGAAAGTGAGTAAGCCACATATACATTAGCCTACCTCCACATTGATTATTAAAAGTGACCCAAAACGTTTTAGGTCTTATAAAATTAAAATCGGAATATTAATGTGATGTATCAATGTAAACAAAATCATGGTAGGAAATGATTAATATTAATATGATTTTACATTAAAATTGAATGTAATTAATCACACCCTATAAGCAAATGCATTCATGAAGCTAGTTGAACGTGGAGGGTATACTTAATTACATCACTTATGTATAACTTCATGAAGTGTAATTTCCTAAATTATATAACTAAGGAAACAATCCAGAGAATCAATGAACTATTGATGTAATCTATCCTCTTTAGTATAGTAGGTAATGTAAATGAAATAAAATATTACCAACCTGATAAATATATCTCAAACACGTAAGTAATTTCTCTAACAGCCTTTTAGGGGAACGAGCTACGAGGAAGACTTGACATTTAGTAATATCTACGCTTCTAATCCAAAAATGTGTTGTATCAGAACTATTTACTATTTACAAAATGGATCAAAACTATAGAAAAATTGTATTGTCGAATGGCATATAACCTCGGACATTAAAATCGTTAATGGACCAAACACGCGATGCTAGTAAAATATTGAGCAAAATGTGCCAGTATAAAGTGTAAACAAAATGCATGGACCATTTGTAGTTGGGGGAATTCAGGCTTCATCTTCATCTGTCCCTCAACTACAGTGGCGCTGGTTCGAATCCGGCCTGGCGTTCGACTTTTATTTCTTTGTTGCTTCCATGAAATGGAAACTTAACTCTTCATTGTTAGAATAGGTTGCTTATCTCTAGATAACCTCTCCCTTTCCCTGTTTGTCAGAAATGACCACGAATGGTGTAATAAAAAAAAAAAATATTTTTTAAATTCTATTCAGTTACGGTGTAGGCACCGAGTGAATAATGTTTTTTTTTTTTAGGTCTTGTTCCCGTTAAAATGTTTAGATTATTTCAAAATTTCCTTGAAGTAATAAGTAAGATAAGTAAACATACATACATATCTTTGCCTAACAATAAAGAATTTTAAGAAAAATTAAAAAATAAAGACAATGAGGATTAAAATTAAGGACGAAGACGGGTATGCAATGGCAACAATTTTTCACCTAATCCCCCACTCTTCCGTCTTCCCCACTCATTAGACTGGCCTTATTTTCCTGGAAGTTGCAAACAAAAATTTTTAAAAAAAGAAAAGGAAATTTGTAATAATAAAAACATTTGTTAATAAAACGTTCTGTTGCATACTCTGTTCCTAGTAGAAGGGGTTTGTTATAATGTGGGCGGTAATAGAAGCAAGAGATAGGGGTCTCCTACAGGATGACTCATTTTGGACGTACTATACCCAAATTTATGTCCTGGTCTAACTACCATCTTTTCTATTGCTAAATATTAAGTGATTTCAATATTTTTGTATTAAAAAAACAAATATGATTAATAATTTTAAATATAAGAAGATGGTCAGGGTTGTGGTAAAAAAAAAGAACAAATAGTTTATAACTATTTTAATATCCGACGTTTCGCCTCTCTTTGTAGGGCTTCATCAGGGCTGTTCAAAGCGAAAGGTTGAACAAAATGTTCAAGGTTGTTCAGAATGGTCAACCTTTCGCTTTGAACAGCCCTGATGAAGCCCTACAAAGTGGGGCGAAACGTCGGATATTAAAATAGTTATAAACTATTTGTTCTTTTTTTGACCGCAACCCTGACCATCTTCTTATATTTAAATATTTACGGTCAACTATATATAAATATAGATTAATAATCTTAATTAGCGTGACTGAAGAAGTTTCTAAGTTTTTAAATTCAGTTGTATTGAAAAGACGTTTCTTGAAAATCACATTTTCATCATTTATATTATATTATTTATAGGTCATATTTGATGGCATACTAAACAATGTGCTATCAATCGATATGATAGTAAATATTTTTTAAAAAATAGAGGATTAATATCGGATCATTATAATCTGTTAACGTAAACTTAGTAAACAAAAAAGTCAACTAATCCCACATTGAATTTAAAAAAAAAAGGGCATTTGGTATAAAATAACCATAATAATAATATAAATTAATATGTAACATTTAACTAGTGATGTATATAATGTTTTTTTTTTTCAGGTAAGTCTACTTTCACGCGTTCCACCGGTATTTGAATGCTAGAGCTGGGACAAAACCTTATAACGTGTAAGTGATATTGTATTAAAGCTACAAAGTCATTATTTCTATCTTCATTATCTCTTTGTAAATCTGCATTTCGTAATACAGGAACATATTATCTCATAATTGGAACCTTCATTATGTTAAAAATCGCGCTTACTTGAGGTAGAGAATCCTTCCAGTAATAGTTACTTCAAGAAATATTTTAGAATATGAGACGTTGAGAGCAAAAGTGTTGTAAATCGAAACTTTTAATAAGGTGCAAATAGGTAATCATTAATCTAGGATGTTCGGGGTTCGGTCAGGTTTAAAACAAGGCGATTCTCTGTCGCCTATCTTATTTAATCTAGCACTGGAATACATTATTAAAAAAGGTGATGCATAGCTAAAATGGTTTAACTGTAGATGGTAAACTACCGATGACTGGGTATGCTCATGAATTCGGTATTATTAGGCGAGGACAAGGGTATTATAGAACTAAATACAACAACGTTGATGAACTTTAGTAAGGAACGAGGTCTCGAAATGAATACGAATATAACAAAATATATGATTAGCGGAATAATGGGAGCAATTTCGGTGATATAGATATAGGAGCAAATACATTTGAACAGGTAGATAGGTTTAAATATTTAGGTTCTAGAGAAACTAAAAAGACCGAAATTGGTGAAAAGTGAGAAATGCTTGTTTTTTTCAATTTAAAAATACTTGAACCAGATATCACTCCTTCCATTATAAACTCTCTAACCACTCAAACCCCCTAGTTTCTAATCTTCCATCCTCTTCCATTCCTGACAATTCTCCGAGGCGCCTGAAAAGAATATGATGTAAAATGTCCTTAGAGTGCTACCAATGGGTAGTTTCTCTACACGCCTGTAACACTCCAATTTAACTTAGATCAGATTTACTGAATGTATTATAATGTACAGTTGTAAATAGCAATAAATAAATATTAAAAAAAAATACTTAAAAGTTTTACAAAAATATTATCCTTCCCACTGTTCTTTACGGATGCGAAATGTGGCCTCTTACGCTAAGCGAAGAACAGCGCCTTAAAGTTTTTGAAAATAAATTGTGACACAAAATATTCGGATAGAAAAAATTACCACACTGAATTGAGGGAACTCTACCCGTTAAATATGATTCAGGTTTTTGGATGTAGAGAACGATTGGTGGTATCGGCATCGAACATTCGGGTTTGCTTAACTTTTATTAATATTATTATTATTATTATTATTATTGTCTGTGTTTCTCGCTATTGCGGGTTGATTTTCTAGACCTAGAAGGGCCTAAGGGATCTAGGTAACCTAGAAGTCCAACCACCTTTATATTTTTATTTATTTTTCATGTACTATAAAGTAGTTTATAACACTTATTCTTCGTAGGGGCAATAATTTTTATAATATTTGCATATTAAATTTTGTCTCAATCTCAATAAAAGAAATCAATTTATTTTTGTGTATGGGAATTGCAAATGGAGTCAATAGAGGATTACATCAAAAAAGGGTTTATGAGAATGGAACTTCTCAGTTACCAAGAGGTAACTCCAGGTAAAGGAGCAGTGACCTACAGCAGGAAGCCCATCCTCAACCCGAAGACTGCTGCAGGGTTTCGTGATTTAAAATATATAGCTATCAATTCCATTATTGTCGTTACTTCTTTTTTTTTTTTTTTCTTCGTCCTTTGACTATTTTTCCCATAGTTATTTCTATTTTTGTCTTAATTTTTTAAAAATTATTTATAACGTTGTATATAGTTATCCTATAATCGATTGTTTAAAAAAAAAAAAAAATGTACCTGTTACATTAACCATGTAAGACCCACCAGGCCGATTTGGTACTAAATAAAAAAAATTATTTTAGTAAGTATCATAAAAACTACTGCCCCATCGAAGATAAGTGTCATAAACTATTTTATAGCACATTTAATTACCTTTCATTTTAGACAAATCTGTACATTTCATGGTTCCTGAGGTATTGATTTCACCCAAAAAAATTAATAATTACTGATATTTCAGTAAATTTTTTATGAAATATTATTTTTAAAAAACCTGTACTTCGGGAATTATTGAATGTAAACATCTCTGTTAGAATTCATATTTTAGTAAATTTACTCTACTTTAAAATCTTAAGTTTTAAAGGTATAGAGCTCCGAATGAAAAATTATTTTCTTTTTATCTTTTGAAAAATCCGCCATTTTATATTCCCCTTCCTATACTTGGCGGACTCATCAATTTAGACTAGACATTATATATAGGTTTTATTAAAATAATCAAAAAGTGGGGTAAAATAACTGTTTGTTTTTTTTCTCCTCTTGGGCTCTTGTACTACTCTGTGATAAGGCCGATTTTATTGGCTGAACATTATTGCCTTAATAAAAGTTTCACCTTTTTGGATTATAAATTTCTGTTTCACTGTTTATTTTTACAGCAAGTTACAAATGCCAAAAAAATAAAAGATAAAAATCCACTCTGTATAATAGCGATAATCAACCTTTAAAGATTAAGTTATGTTGGTATCGCCTAGGATTAAAACTTCAATTTAATAACTATCAAAGTTATTCGAAAGGGTCGAAACCTTCGGAAGTAAAACTTTTTAAGTCTGGCTGTAAAAGGGAGTTATTAATGAACTTTAGCTACACTTACATCTTAGGGTGGCTTATTGTAGGAAAATAGGTCTCATTCCTCAATTTCTTCTCATTCCATTGTATTACTTCATTCACTTTAAAATACTTTAGTTTAGGCCTCTCAAACTCTGTTAGCTATGCCAAGAAATGCATTGGAATAGTACATGAATCGGGGCAAAAAGTTATTTCACTCCAGTTTTTTATTACTTGTCCAGATGGACGGCTCCGCCAAGTATAGGAAGGGGAATACAAAATGGCGGTTTTTTCATAAGGTGAAAGGAAATTAATTTTTCATTCGGAGTTCTATATCTTTAATTCTACCAACAATACAAGAAAACCTTAGAGTATATAATTTAAAGTAGAGTAAATTTGCTAAAATATAAGCCACAATAGAGCTATTTACGTTCCACATTTCCCGAGATATAGCTTTTTAAAAAGGAACATTTAATATTTCATTTAATATGTACTGAAAAATCAGTAGAGTGAATTTATTTTGAGAAATCTACATCTCAAAAACCATTCGATGTACCGATGTCTATTAGCTCTCAAATTAAAGCTAGTTTAATTTCTTATACAATAGTTTAGTACGTTTTCTTTGTAGGACTAGTAATTTACTTGACATTTGCCTAAATAAATACACAAAATGTTTATTTGCTTGGGCAAACGTTTTATATGTGTAAAGAAATTATCTCAGAAAGTATTAGACGTATAAATGTCTGCTAGCACTCGAAATAAAGCTAGTTTAACTCACTATAAAGTATTTTATGGCGTAGGAATAGTAGTTTTTATGATGTTCGAGATATTCATATGAATTTTATATGAAATTTTGTCCGAACAACTATAAATACATTTATTTTAAGAAATGCCATAAAAACTATTACTCCTACGAGTGTAAAAGTTAAACAGTATTTTATAGCACATTTAAACTAGCTTTAATTTTTGTACTGTCTGACAACTGTACGTCTAATAGTTCCTAAGGTATATGTTTTCATAAATCAAACATTTTGTTGAAATCCTGGTTTTGTGCATTTATTTTGGCAAATATCATGAATACTACTACTCCTACGGAGGTAAACGTCATAAACTCTTTTTATAATAATTTCACAAAATAAATTCACTAACTACTGATTTTTCAGTGCTTTTGTTATGAATTTGGCTTTTCAAAAGCTATATATCCGGAACTATTACTTAATTAGTGCTCATATTTCAGCAAATATACTCTTCTGTGAATGATGTCTGTTAGGGTTTCTAGTGATGTTAGTAGTTTTTAAAGATATAGAGCTGAGGATGAAAAAATAATTTTATTTAACCTTTTGAAACAGTCTCTATCAATCACTAACAAATATAATATATCACTTTATAAATAACAAATTAATTTAACAATTTCGTTATGAAGATTAATTTAATAAAAAGGTTAATTAATTCGTTGATGAATACATCGAGAAAATATAATACATTGGATTTAACTTAAAAAAGAAGAGTTGGTTTTTTAAGTAGATTATTGGTTTTGATAATGTGGTTTTATTAAATGGATCTATACATGTACCAAATATATGAAATAAATAAAAAACTGGGTGGTTCGGATTATGGAATGGTCCGGACTAGCGAGAGTCTACTAATTTTAATTTATGAAAAAAACCTTTCTCTTGTATTGGTTTGTTTTATATGAAACATCAGTTTTCACAGGTTATTTGGTAAATCAACTTTATAAAATCAAATTATTTTTATTCTGAATACTTACCTTCATTTTCTACACATTTTCCCCAACTTGTAATCGACTTTTCAATCCCAGAACTGAAAAAAAATCATGATTTTGTGGAGAAATGAAGTCAGAAAATATGTTTCAAAAAATTTATCTTTAGGGATGTTGTCCATATTTCTGACTAGATGGAAATCTGTTGAAGATCTCTTATTCCAGAAGATTGGTGGGTGAGGTAGGATTTAACTCAGCTTATTTAGTGTAGTTAGTAGTAGTTATAGTTAATAGTTCACTATCAGGTTGTTAACCAATACAGGTTGTGTTTTTGGTAAGTGTATTATATCAATAAGTGTCAAAATCACTGTAGTACCACGTGTGTGTGATGGTTTCAGCTCTGGAAGAAAAAAAAAGGAGAAATGAATTATTCCTGCCATTGATTACCACACAGATACCAATATTTTTTGGAAGCAAATTTGGTTCTGGCATGTGCTCCGGTATTTTATCAATATTTAACCACGGACTTAACTGACGCTTGTTGTCACATATAATACACTTTTCATCACATGTGATTATCTTTTCTCTAAAGGCTCGATTTTTGCCTCGCAAGCAGTGGAACGCGTGCCTTAGGCTGCTTCCACTCATAAAGTTCATGAGGTAACTTGTAATTGAGCTACCTTTTTTTACTAATGGTCTTTAACAGACGAGAAACTTTCTCTTGGCTGGTTATCCGAATCTGTGTTACTATTGAAAATTTTTCAAATCATTGGCGAATATTTCGTTCATCACAAAATCCTTCCCCCAACGCCTTGGTAATGTTTCTTGCAGCTTGGACTGCCGAGTGTCTAAGTTTAAACTAAAAAAAAAAAATTAATCGAAATAATTGTATTTCCATGGTAATATTTGATGGCATACTAAACAATGTGTAATCAATTGGAATAATAGTAAATATTATCAAAACACAGATAACGGTTCAGCATAATCTGTAAAAATTTATTTTGTAAACAACGAAATTCCACCAATCCTTCTTTGAATTTATAGAATAAAAAAATACATTCTACACAATACATACTACAAAAAGTACATTTCATATGAAATGACCCAGTTGAAAGTACAATTTTGTGTCATGGCATTCGTGAAATCTATGGTGTTTGATTTTTATTTTTTGATTATGACAAAATCAAAGGCCTATGTGGGAACAGGTTGTTCCTGGAATAACCCATGGCCTTGTGAGTTGCCTCAGAGCGGGTTACAAAATAGCCCTGTGTGTGAAAAGTGTTCCCTTTGTTTAGAAAATCAATGTTTTCATTTATTAAGACCATTGTGGTTTCGAGTATTGTATCCTTTGAGAAATTTTATTTTTTAAATTTAGTTAATTGTTTAATCATTGTCATAAAAAAAAAATCAAAATATAGCCATAACATTTAAACATGGTCGAGATAGAAATGCTTTATTGATAGAAAGCAATACTGAGTGAATAAAGAGCGTTCCTATAACACACATCATATTAATATATGATCAACCAGTTACAGGCCTACCTTCTACGCCATAACCCCTGATGAAGACCTGAAATTCAAGTCGAAACGTCGGCATAAAATGAATAAATATGGTTTTGTTTATTTGTGTTGTTCTTTGCTGACCGCACCCCCCGACAAACTTCTCCAATCATATATATATATA
>NW_027114397.1:19398-58182 GCF_000696795.3 Halyomorpha halys | reverse complement strand
TATTTTGTTGTCTTTGTAAATAAAATATTTACAACAGATTTTTTAAATAACTAAATTACATAAAATTTACATTTTCTTCTTCACTCTCTTTATTTTTTGTATTGTTACTAACACTATATATAATATAACAAGAGGAGATCATAACACAAAAAAAAGCAATCCCAGCCGGATGGGCTAAACCCCGGGGAGCGACGGTCCTATATCACTTTTTAAATATTAGCTTAAAACTGGAAGAGGAAACTTTAGGATAGTTTAATCGAGCAATATTTAAAAAGCGCCTATAATTGAATAACGGCATCAAACACTCCACTCCCGCCCTCCGTGGAAGCCTTACTTATATGACTTTTCAAACAGACAATTATAACGAGTAGGTTGGTCGATGTACGATATGTCACAATCTCTCAAGACAGGATCATAACATCAAAAAAGAGGCAATCCTTCCCCACTGGAGCCGCCCCGCTAAACCCCCGAGGAGCGACGGTCCTATATCACTTTTGAAATATTAGCTTAAAACGGGAAGAGGGAACTTTAGGATAGTTTAAACGAACAATATTTAGAAAGCGCCTATAATTGAAAAACGGCATGAAACCCTCCACTCCCGCCCTCCATGGTAGCCTTACTTACTTACTTTTATATCTTCGATTGAAACATAAAATCCCGGTGTACGCAGATCACAATGTGACCCAAGGAAGTAACTAAGATGAAATGGAAAGACTCGCAAAGGCTGTATTAAGAGAAGTCAAGGAAATCGGCTTGTAAGTACATGTACATGAAACAAAATATATGATTATTATTATTATATGGGCGACAGACCATGGAGGTCTAAGCCCTCTCGTGATGTATTAGGAAATACA
Organism: Halyomorpha halys; assembly: GCF_000696795.3. Classification (NCBI taxonomy): domain Eukaryota; kingdom Metazoa; phylum Arthropoda; class Insecta; order Hemiptera; family Pentatomidae; genus Halyomorpha; species Halyomorpha halys. The sequence goes on along the minus strand of NW_027114397.1, from coordinate 57,328 downwards.
TCACGCCTTTCTTGACGTGGTTTTTTCGAAGGATGGGTTCGTCATTTCCACGTCTGTTTTTTGTGACAACCACCCATTGGCTAAAAGGCCTCACAAATGCCCGATGGGAGGTTGTGAGTGAGTTTTGTATTATTTTATGCTTGAAAAAAGCCCAGGTGGGACCGGGACTCGAACTGACAACAACCTTTGGGTTGGTAGACTGGTGCGTTGCCACGCTGCTACCGCTGCCCCAAAAATAATATATGATTATATTTTAAAATAAAATATGATTATAAGGCGAAAAATCAACCCTAACGAGATAGTCTGCGCGGTGGCAAATCATTTCCGAAGGTAGACAGTTAATAACTCGGCTCTACGATAACATCAATAAATGATCAATGGACTGAAAATGTACCTTCGTTTAACAAGCGCGAACAGAGCTTTCTCCTCCCTTTCAAAAATACTAAAATCCCTAAAAATCTGAAACCAATAGGACAGGACCTGGGCTCTAACAAGTACTCAAAGAAGTTGAATCCAGAGATTTAAGCAAAACGTCCCCTGTACAATTACAGGTGCGATCTGGGAACAGAGTCTTAAAACCCCGAGAAGAAGATATAACAATGAACTGCTTGCAGTGACTGGTCAGTCAATTATGACGGCATTATGAAGGCTGAATTGACACAATTTTAAATAATAAACAATTCAGTTATAAATTTTATCAGTTTTTATTCGAATGGTAATAATTTACATCCTCTAAATTAATTATAATCTAATTAATAAATTCCATAAACGCCTGTAAAAGGTATGGAATGAGCTTGTTTAATAATATGACTAAAGGATTTAGTATATCTAAATATTATATAATATATAGTTTATTTAGAATATAATAAGAATAGATTTAAAATAAATGAAAGTGTAGAATCGACAGGTTATAATTTTGACACCAAATAAATAGGGCAGATCCTTCGTAAAATCTTTAATGCTCCTTACTTAGTCACGAATCAAGTCATCCATCAGGACCTCAATGTTCCTTGTGTTGCTGAGTTGGCCAGAACTAGATATCAAACCTTCCATCATTAACTTCCTAAACACTCAAACTTACTTGTTTATAACCTTGATTCTCCTTCATTACCTTATAATCTCCGTTGGCGTCTGAAAAGAATATGCCCTCGAGATCTTCTCTTCTAGAAATGTTATTGGAGTTTTATCAAAAGTTAGATTCTCCAATTGTGTGTCGTGCTATTCTATAACTCACATCGAATTTACTTGTTGTTTATATTTTATTATAGTTGTAAATATCAATAAATAAATTTTTAAAAATTTTGCTGGCGTGCCAATGTCTCTCCAGGGATGTCAGTAGAATGTCAAGTTTACGAATATTTGTTTTCAATTCCATCTCTTTTTCACATTCTTTCGTCTATTTTCTAGTACTTTATATTCGTATTCTGGGTTTTAAAGTGTCTTATTTTTTTTTGTATTATCTTTTAAAAATATTGAATTTACTGTTCTTTTTAAAAATAATATTTATAGTTGACACTCGTGATAGTAGTATCTACCATCAGTCCATGTGTTAAAGCCTTTATCAAAAGCTTTACAGAATCCAGAGTGGAACAGATAGGGATAAATCATCACTCCTTATCTACAGTCTGCTGGTTTTTAGCTGATCTTCTCCTCTCCCTTTTCTCCCCTTCCTCTCCAGCCATGTGGTGTTTACACTATCTGTGAGTTGGTGATAAGTAGTTTGTGGAACAGGCATAGAGATCTTGTGGCCTAGATAGGATTAAGTCAACAGATAGGATTAGGTACGGCGAATGTTGCAAAACCTAAGAAAAAATAAAATTTTCTTATAATACTACTTGTTGTACCCAAAGGTTCGATTCTAACATCACCGAAGTTGATATTTTACCTACCTTATTTTTAGTGATCTATTACAATTGAAACTGAAATAAAATGGTCTGATACGATTTCATTCGTGTTTCCGTCACACATAGGGAGAGAGGTGGCAAAAACTTGTGCTACCAACTTCAAGAACTTGAGTTCGAATCTGTCTGTAGCAGAAAACTATTTATTCCATTACTTTAGCCACGAGTTTGGGCAATCTTGTGGGCTTAGGAACCCTCCGGAGTCCACCTTGCCTCATTAAGTGGGTATCCTTAATTGGGGGAAAATCTGGCTGTTGAGCATGATAAATGATATACTTATAGGCAATTCAATGGGGCCTAATTAAATTCAATTGGTCTATAATGTATAATTAAATCACGATTAATATTTACAATGCAGGCTCTATCTTCGGAACTATTTGTATGAAGTGGTCCAAGGGTAGTTTTAGTTTGCCAATATTTCTGTAAATATTCCATTTTAGTATATATTTGGTTTTATTTTCTTAACCAGAAGAAAAACGTCTGTATATATTGTTTTTTTTTTCCTATATTATATGAATATACATTCTATCATATAGTTTCAGGCTTTGATGATGGACGGAAGAGAGTACATCTACACCATATTTAAAGGGATTTAATGATAAAATAATAATAAATATATATAAAAAACAACAAAAAAGAAAACAAACGAAATAAAAATTTAAAGACAAATAATATCGTACAGTAATACATTATCCAAATTGGCCAGGAATCATACTTCGCAGTACTGTACCCCTTGATCAGGTGTACTGGTACAAATTTAATTCTTTTTTTTTATCTTTAGCTATTTTAAAACTTTTTTCTACTTCTACATCCCAGAAACTATATTTTTTTTTTTTAGTTTCATAAATACTGCTCTATCGAAATATAAGTTTTAATTTTTTCGTGGGATTTTTTGTCTTATTTTTATCTCCAGAGAGGTGTGTGGATTATGGACTTTGTTTTTCACTTATTCGGGATTTATCATTCTCAAATGCATGTTACGAAGAAACAATTATCACTATTTCTTCCAATAAAGTTGTTCATATTATATAGTTCATGTTATACGTTTACCTCAAACGGTTATATAGGAATGACCGTATTTTATATTTAGCCCAATAAAATACATACTTAATATTTCTTTCCAAAATGTGCTAAACAGTTTTTTTTTTTGTTTTTTTTTATAATATGACCCTTTTGTTTTGGATTTCGGGACTCCTAGAAGTTCAGATAAGACTCTTTATCTGAAATATTCAGAGGTGCAAGAAAATTAGAAAATTTAAATCGAACTTTATTTATTGATAGATATTACAATCTGCCACACCGTTGTGGGCAATAGGTAATAGTGATGAATGATCACATTCTAATTAAAATAAAATAAAATAAGAATGAAAAATAAATAAATAAATGAAAAAAATAAAAGTTCATAAAAATAAATAAAATCTCTCTTAAAATATATACACACAGCAGGATTAAGAAAATGAAAATAATAAAACTATGTGCATGAAAAAATAAATAAATAAATCACCACGTGTGAGGGGTAGAGCAGAGCTCATAAAATCCCAGCGCATTCCTCTCGCCGCACCACAGGTAATGTGCAAATGTGCTAAAGCCGCAAACACTCAACTTGAGTGGAGAATCTGACCATTGCCAGAACTCCAATTGTCCATTTTTATTTTACAATAAGATAAAATTAGAGTTCTAGTAAGAATAAAATTTTACTATTTATTCCACTTATTTAGGCAAGATATGTTTTAGACAAAATTTATAGTGTAAAATGTACTGATAAATCTTGAACATTTAGAATGTGCATTAATAATGTATTAAATGATTATTAGTATAATTATTATTACATAATCAGTATAACAATTTTATACCACACTGCACTAAGAGGTGATTGAAACATGCTTTAAATAACTTAAATTTATTTTTCAAAAAAGGCTATAAAGATGGAATTTCCTGATTTATATTGATTAGATAGAAAGAAAAAAATAATTTTAATATCCTTCCAGAGGATGATTGTAGAAGGAAAACCCTTTCAAAATATTTCAGTAGTAAACAAAAGATCCCCGTTTCAACCAGTATAATTGAAGTGATCCGGATTAGAGATTGTACAATATATTTAAATCTAAACATGTTTTCCTCATATAAATTATTTCTATGTTTTTATTAATTTTGTGTCTATTGAAAACCAATAATAGTATTTATAATTTATTTTATTATTAGAAAATATTTAGTCATTAAATTAGTTTTTGCTACATTTTTTTTGTGCGTATAATTTCAAAAAACAACTATGAAACTAAATATAGATACGTCGGTAAAGTATAGAGGTATCGAATAAATACGTATAAAAGAAAATATATGGTCAGTAGTAGAAACGTGAGCTATTTCATAAGAGATACATTTGAGCAGTTATAGAGGTTTTTTGTATTATATATTTAGGTTCTACGGTATCTAGAAAAAACGAAATTGATCAGGAAATAAATGCGAGGTTAAAACTGGGAAATAGTTGCTTGTTATTTTTCAATTTAAAAGTACTTTTACAAAAATATTATCCTTGCCACTGTTCTTTATGGATGCTAAATGTGGTATCTTATACTCAGGGAAAAACAGCGCCTTCGTCTTTTTATAAATAATGTATTACGCAAAATATTCGAATTGAAAAAGTGCGAGTTAACCGCAAAATTCTACACTGGAAACTTTAAATATAATTCAGGTTTTATTCTGGAAGATTGTTGATTGACCGTGTGTATCAATAAATTGCATGTGGTCCGGGTGCGGTCAAATTAAACTCAAATAGTAATATTATGTACTATTTTTATTTGAGCCAACGTTTCGACCCACGTTGCAGGGCTTCGCCAGTGCTGTTTTGACGAAAGTGGAAGCGAATAGTGGATGTCCGAAGAGTGGGTAGACTTGAAGCGTAGATGGGAGGATTTTATTAAGACCTATTTGGTAGACTGATTTGAATATATGTATTATTCAACCAAATGTTTGAAGATTTATTTTATTTATTGTTTCATTACCTTTTATGTTGGCTTATTTTTCTTGTGTGTTTGATAATTCTTATTTGTATTTAAACTTATAAATATGTACAGTAACAGTAATTGTACCTTTTGTTTATTATTTTTATTTTACTTCTGTTTGATTCTTTTCATTTTTATTAGAAGTCACCTTATGGTTTATAATATGATACACAGTTTTATTTTATTTGTTCTAATTTTATTTTATGTCTTGTGTTAATTATTATTGTTTATTTTTTATCTTGTAAAATTTATAATTATAATTATACTAATGATGGGTAATAATTTCGTTTTAATTTTGAAAATTTTCTCTAAGGCTCTAAAGCATAATTCTGACACCTGTAATATTATTCTAGAGTATTATTCCCAGTATAAATAAAGAATATTATTATTATGTAATGATCGATTAATACTATCGGCTATATTATTTTTAATTTATCTTGTTTTTTTTTAAAGCATATATTTTATACTTTTTTTTTTAATTTTTGTTATTTATGCATTGTAGTTACAATGGCACACAGGTTTCGATTTTCATTGTCTATGTTTCTTCATTGTTTGAATAAATCAATTTTTCGTATTTTTTTTTATACATAAATAAACACATTTCATTTATTCATTAATTCATCAAGTGTTATCAAGAGATACATACAGTCTCGAAACAAATATTGTTCAGAAACAAATTTTTAAAATTAATTTCTCTTCTAACACATGTTGAACAGATTCAATAATTAGGACTCCATCTTGACAAGAGACTTACTTGGGATCCACACACAAGACTGAAACACCTTTCGATTGCTTCAAAACCTACTTGACAAACGCTCTAAACTTCCTATTCACTACAAAAAACTATTATACACAACTATCATCCAAACCATCAAATTCCTCCCGCATCCAATCCTTACAATCCAAAATCCTTGATGCTCTTTATTACGTTACAAATAAATTCATCCTCAAATACCTTAACATCCCATTCGTTGCAGATTTGGCCCGCAACAGTTATGTGTCTTTTCATTCCGAACTCCTTATCCATCCTAACCCATTAGTTCTTAATCTCTCCTCCTTAACTATCCGTGATAATTCTTTGAGGTATCTGAAAGGAAGATGGCCACAGGACCTTATAATTTAAGTTAATGCTTGAAGTAACACCAATGGGTGGTTCCTTCCCAAGATTTTCAAGAGTAAATGAAACATTCCACATATTTACTTATTGTATTTATTATTTTGCACAGTTGTAAATTACATTAAATACATAATAAAAAAAAAATTCTATTATTCTACATTTATAGCTAAAGGACTTATAACGTTTAATTAAACAATCTCTATTTTCTAAAATACCTGAGAAGCAAATTTAAAACTTTCTTTACATTCCAATTACTAAGAACAATAAACTTTTTACCATACTTCCATCCACAAAAGTTATGCTACAGAAGCCTTTTAGAGACTTTACACACATACGTTTTTAAAATACCGCGCCTCTCAACTAGGAGGCAAAAAGGTAATGGAATTTTTTATTTCATTCGTTGAAAAAGGCCAATATAAAAGAACAAAGTCTGCATCTGGGAGCTTCATTCATATTTATGTATTTTAATAATTATTATTTATTTGTTCAATAAATTTTAGAAGTCTTTTACGGTTGTTGCTTTTCGATATTTATATACGGCGTCCTACTTTTTTTGTCCTCTAAGAGGTGACTTGTGAGCATTTATCTCGTGGTACGATTTGTACTATTATTTTTATATTGTAATTTGATCCCAAAATTGATTTTATTTTTATTTTCAGAGAAGCGACTCCAATATGTTAGAAATCCGAAATGTTAAAATAAATCAATAAGTAGTTATGCGATCATAAAAATGTATTTTTTTTTCTGAAATATTGTTGATTGACCGTGTGTATAGATGAATGGAATATGGCCCGGGTGGGGTCAAAAAAACTCAAATAGTAAATGGGTATTTTTATTGAGCCAACGTTTCGCCCCACGTTGTAGGGCTTCGTCAGGGCTAAAAAATGATACAGACACTTGACATAAGTGGAAAATAACAGGGGTATACAATGAAAAGTAAAATTTAATAAGAAAAATTAAAGGTTGTAAACAGTAAATGAAAATGGTAATAGTAACAGATAGATAAGAGATAAAATAAGACAAGAATATTAAAGAAAGTACAAATTAAGAGATGAATAAAAAGAGAAGAATAAAATCAAATGAAGAGTATAATGATGATTTTGTAAATATCTCTTCTCCCCTCTATTATGTATATTACCATTTATTGTTTACCTAATTTAATTTTTTTTTTTTTTTACAATATTTACTTTAAAATTATTTCCGTTATCATGTGGTGTGCTAAACTGCCATCCCCACTTCTCCCAATACAAACGGCTCACTCTGACTTAAACTTTCTTCTTTCATCCCTTAATTTGTACTTTCTTTAATATTTCTTTTCTTATTATTTTTTTATTTATCTCTTATCTATCTGTTACTATTACCGTTTTCATTTACTATTTACAACCTTTAATTTTTCTTATTAAATTTTACTTTTCACTGTATACCCCTGTTATTTTCCACTTATGTCAAGTGTCTGTATCTCTTTTAGCCCTGACGAAGCCCTACAACGTGAGGCTAAACGTTGGCTCAATAAAAATACTCATTTACTATTTGAGTTTTTTTGACCGCACCTGACCATATTCCATTTATCTACACACGGTCAATCAACAATCTTCCAGAAAAAAAAAATTATGATCGCATGACTGCTTATTGATTTATTTTAATATTTCGGATTTCTAACATATTGGAGTCGCTTTTCTGAAAATAAAAATAAAATCAATTTTGGAATCACATTACAATATAAAAATAATAGTACAAATCGTACCAGGAGGTAAATGCTCATAAGTCACCTCTTAGAGGACAAAAAGAGTAGGACACCGTATATAAATAGTGAATAAATAGATAAATAATTCATGCCTGTTTTGACGGAGTTCAAAGTCAGACTGAGCCATTTGTATTGGGAGGCGTGGGGATGGCAGTTTAGCACGCCACATAATAACGGAAATAATTTTAAAGTAAATATTGTAAAAAAAAAAATTAAATTAGGTAAACAATAAATGGTACATACATAATATAGGGGGAGAAGAGATATTTACAAAATCATCATCATTCTCATCATTTGATTTTATTCTTTTCTTTTTTCATCTATTAATTTGTAATTTCTTTAATATTTCTTGTCTTATTTTATCTCTTATCTATCTGTTACTATTACCGGTTTCATTTACTGTTCACAACCTTTAATTTTTCTTATTAAATTTTACTTTTCATTGTATACTCCTGTTATTTTGCAACTTATGTTTTGTTTTTTTTGTAACTATGTCAAGTGTTTGTATGTTTTTTAGCCCTGCAACGTGGGACGAAACGTTGGCTCAGTAAAAATAGTATACCCAGTTACTATTTGAGTTTTTTTGACCGTATTCGGACCATATTCCATTCATTTTTTTTTTTTAATTTTTAGCTTCTCCGAAATGTTATGGAGGGACCCTAATATTTTATAGTAACCACTAATAGGGTTAGCTATTAGTTTCCCCTTAGTTAATTAAATATTAGCTTATTAATGCCCAACTCTGATACTATGTGTTTATAATTTTTATTAGACAATGTTTGTAAAATATAAAAAGTTGTATTATTAAGAAATAAATAGTATTGTAAAGTACAGTAAGATTAATGCCAGATCCTGGCGAAATGTCTTTTCAGTAAAGAGCTTGAAGAAATGAATTATTAATTCAACCGACCCCCTTCGTTTTTCTCTCCGGACAAAAAAAACAAAAACAACTTTTCATTTAAAGGAAGAAAAAGTTTTTGAAACTTATAAATTAAGGATGGTAAACAATTTTTCTTCCTTTTTTAATATATCCTGTTTATAATGGAAGATTCCTGTCGCGGAGCAAGGCCTGATCAATTCCTCGAGGCGTTGTATGCTTTCTCTGGAATTGGATCGATGTGTCTTTGTGGAACTTTTATAATCATGTATAGCCTCAGGGGGGATAGTTTTCTCTATATAATAAAAAATATATTTCAACAGCAATATTATTTTGATCTATATAAACAGTGTTATTTCGGTTATCCGAACTGAACTATTAAGATTACAGAAATAATTATGAAAAATGGTTTAAAAAAATTCAATTATATGAATTTACATAGTTATTTTTATTTATTTAATTATTATTACATATTTTTTTGGAAACTTGACACCATAAAGTTTTAAAAATAAATCCCATTTAAAAAAAAAATTGTTTTCTTATACTTCCCCAGTAATGCTAAATCATGATTTAATTTGTCAAAACTATAAGATTGTTCATTTATAAGTGAAAAATTATTAATACAAATAATATAAACAAGTTTTAATAATTAATAAAATTAAACAAGTAATTATAAAAATCGAATTTTCGCTCTCAATTTTCACGGTGATTACAATAACTTGCCTATAAGTTAATAATGTCTTTTTTACATGTGCAATTTTATTTTAAGACAAACATACTATTGCCTGTTGCTACACCATGACCTTCATATCCCTTTTGTCCCTGACCTCATACTAACCAAATTCTCAAAATTCCATATAAACTTTTCCAACCATCCTAATCCTTTGGTTCAAACCTTATCTAGTTCCACCCATCCCTACAGCCCACCTAGAAGGTTGAAACGACAGTGGCCAAGAGACTTATTGTAAAATAAAAATGAACAATTGGAGTTCTGGCAGTGGTCAGATTCTCCATTCAGGTTGAGTGTTTGCGGCTTTAGCGCACTTGCTCAGCCTCCACTGGCCCACTACCAGTGATGCGGCGAGAGGTATGCACTGGTATCTTTTGAGCACTGCTCTACCCACCACACGTGGAGGGTAGAGTGTGCTCTAGGATCCTCAGGTCGATTGTGTAAATATTGCATAATGTTACTAGAAATTATATTATTTTTATTTTTATTTTATTTTATTTTATTTATTTATTTATTTCATACATATAGTTTGATTATGTTCATTTTCTTTATCCTTCTATTTGTATATATTTTAAGAAAGATTTTATTTATTTATTTTTATTTTTATTTTATTTTATTTTAGTATGAATGTGATCACTCATCACTATTACCTATTGGCCTCAATAGTGTGGCAGATTGTAATATCTATCAATTAAATAAAGTTTTTATAAAAAAAAATAAAAAAAAATTGCTTGTTGAGTTTTCTCATAAAAGTGAATTTTTTTTCTTACTCCAGTTCGGATTACTAGTGTTCAGAGTATCGAAGTTCGGATGACCGAAATTACAGCGTACACAAAAGGAAATGTCTGTCTAGAATACATTTTTTGAATACTGGATTGATTTACACGTTTTTTATTTATTTTTCGTTTCGCATTAGGAAGGTTTAAATTTACTGAAATCTCTGATTTCTCCGGTAAAGAAATAAATAAATAAAAATATTTTTATTATTATAAGGTCTCCTTGGAAGTCGATGGAAAACGCATCGTAAACATAATCGAGTGGAAAATCCATTATTAACATGTCGGCAAGCTGCTCGGAGGGGCTTCGGACCACCAAGTCTTACTACTACAGTCAGATCTCAAGAACAGTTGATGAAGAAGTCGAAAATTCACAAGAAACCTTCTTCTCTTTTTTTTAATTCTTAAAAAAAAAATATATATTAGAACTAATCAAAATAATATTGTTACATCGAAATATTTTTCGGACAGTATGAACTTTGGAAGGTTTATCACTACTGCAAGGAAAACAAGGTGTTGATGAAGGAGTTAGAGATACCTTATTAATATTTTTTTCTTCAATTTCCTAAAAAGTTATAAATTATAAAAACCTATACTACTATAACTCACGAAGGTTCTTGGGTTCAGTACTGCTTGTAAAACAATGGTTGTGCAAGGAGGTAATTCTGCCAGAATTACGCTTAACAAAGCATACCTACTTTAGTTACTCCCCTCCCATATATTAACTTCTAATTTCATAGGCTTAGGCGAGGCCTAGTCTCCTAAAATTATCTGATTGGTCTAGAACCTTTTTCCTATTTCATTATTCTTCCTACCCCCTTTTTTCAAGTGTACATATATATTTCCTAGCACTAGATAGCTAAGAGAGAGACTTTGTAACAGTAAGAGTTAGAAGAAGAGTAACATGTAGTTCTTGTAAATATGTAAGAATAAAGTCATTTTAGTCTTCACTGATTTTTATGTTATTTAAGTTGTGTGACGTCTTCGCCGCCGCGGTCACGTCTTCTTCGCTCCCTCGTCCAGGTTCAGCTGTGGGCTAAAATGGTGAAACCATGAAATCGCCTGGTGTCAGACTGACGTGTTTCTTCTTCAATAGCTGGCCTGCGTGTCCTACACTCTGGCGTGATGTTAGGAGCAGGCCAGGTCCTAGCTTGGTGCTTAGGCTGGAACGGCATTGCAGTCGCGGCGTCTTCGGGTTCTTTCGGTGTCTGCGGCAAGGGGGGGGTATCAGAAAATGTGACCCCGGCCCCGACTTTATTTAAATTCAAAAAAGAACCGAAAAATTCGGATACTTAAATCCGACAAGCTTAAAAAACAAAAGTTTAGTTAGAAAACAAAACAAAAAAAAAACCTAGAATTTAGGTTAGTTTTCTTTGAATTTTTTTTAAAATTATTTTTTTATATTGATTTTAGTGTTTTATAATAAGTTAAGAAAATTCTTTTTAAAAAAAATAAACTTGTTTTTTTTTGCTAATGGGCATGACTATGATAACATGTCGTTATGCCGCCAAAATATGTTTGTTTTGTTATTACGTAGACCTCTAGATCTTAAAATATACATATAATTACTCACAAAGTTAATGTATTCTGTATATACGTTTGATATCACGTTATTTTATCTAAAATATTTTTTTATCAAAGCGTTATTCATAGGGAGTTTTTGTAATTAAAGCACGGTTTTTAGGTTCATTGAGGAAGAAATGTCTAAGGGATGAAAAACTCGCCCCCCCCCCATGTGCTACTCCCCCCCCCAACATTATTATGCATATTGCTCTGAGGCTTAATGACCCCAAGCTCTGACATTAATTTCATTGCCCCCCCTCTCCCATCTTAAACCTCTCATCTTTTTATACTCACAACCTATTCACACCCTCTCAATATACATGTACTTTTACTTTTAATTTGTAAAAAGTATACTTTATATCAAATATAATGGGTAGAAATTTTAAACCCTATAATGGTTTCGGAGAATCCTTTAGGTGAAACATTCTAAAGCAACTGTATCAGGTTTATGTTTAAACTCAGCCCAATCTCCAATTACTCCTTTTTTTATTTATTGAGAGATAAAAGGAACAGAAAAATATATATATTTTTTTATTCGATAACGGTAAGTGAAATTAATTAATTGGTCATAAGATTGCAAAACAAATTATACTATTTTTATGTTTTCTGAAGGTAATAAAATATTTCCGGAGTGTAAGGGCTATTATTGTTTAATAAAGTTTCCAAATGATATGGTAATCCACTGTCTATCAAATGCCTGCAGTCTGACAGTATGCGTTCAACAGTTAATGGTACGTTAGACTGTTTACATGTTGGTCTACATGTTCCTGACAGTAAGTATCCTTAGGCTAGTCCAGTGTGTCCAATTCGTAGTCTGGTCAGTATTACGTCATGCCTTCTGCAGCTTTGGGTTGTCTTCCTAGGTTGTAGAACCGATATAGAACAAATTTTAGTTAAGTCAAACTTAAATATTTACTTTAACTGTTGTATTTTAGTCTGTAAAAACTTATATTCGTTATTCTTATCACGAAAAACACTAAAAAACGAATTTGTATGTCAATTGAAAAATAAATTAAAAAGCTTTTTTTCGCCTTACCTATTCTTAAGTTTTTTTTACAATAGTGATAACTAGGGATAGGATTTTTATGTGCTAAAAAATCCGAAATATGTGATAATAAATTGTCAAATATTTTTTTTTAAATATGTATTTATAAATTTTGTATAATTCAACAATATAAATTAGTAATTAATTAGTAATTTTATAACTTACAGTTACATAAATATGTATTCATTATATATTATATGAATAGTATTTTAATGAACTTATGTTAAAATATGTACAAATAAATGTACTTAGAGAAAACATTATTGTTAAATAACAAGACATTAATTAGTAATTGTAATTAAACTAATTGATTAATAATTACTTAGAATGAATTATGAACAAATTATAAATGGAAATAAAGAATAATTATTATTAAAAAGAAAAAAGAAAAAAAACTTTAGAAAAATATTTAAAACTTTGAAAGAAATCAATTATTCAGCAGGGTCAGTTACAAAATTATTGCAGATTAAATGCATATTTAAATTTTCAAATAAAAAGATCTTTCAACATCTACTGATGTTATAGGGGCATACTTAAATGAAGATATTTCCATTGCACCTAGTTCGGTATTCTGCATCACCTGGGCGGCTGTGTCATCATTTGTTATAATAAGGAATAAGACCCTTGCTCTTTTTAATTGATTCTGAGAAATTCTCGATGTAATTTGTGTTCAAAGATGAAGATAAAGAATTTGTACGCACTATTTATGATAAATGATAAATTTCACTTTTAAGTTTCTTACGTTCTCTTGAATTTTACGTTGTTGCTGCAAAAAATGTATTTACAATTGAACAAATGATTTAAGGAAATATGTGAATCAGGACAAAATACCTAAAAATATATTAAAAATAACAAATATTTCAGAAAAATATGTGATTTACAACATAATACGTAAGAAAAGGCCAAATATTTAAAATTATGTGAAATAAAAATGGCTTCTTTTGGCCAGAAATGTCTTGAAACATCTATAGTTAGTAATCGCAGATATCATGGTCAGGCAAAAATATGTGAAAATGTAAAAATCCTATCCCTAGTGATAACTATAACACTGGCCGATTAGTTTACACAAAACTTGGGGACGTGTGTAGGGTGCTAAGTGAAAGTAGTGTGATTCTCGCACGCACCAGATTATTAGGTAAATCTTTTCTTTCTTTTTTTAAGTCACTACTAACGATTTTTAAATCGATATGATTCTTCTACCTTAACATTTTGTTATACATACTAGATTAAAGGGAATATCTTTAGATGACAATAAAACTAGTAAAAGTCCGTATTTAATATTTCGTTTAGTTTGTAATCATAACTTAGCACATGTCTGCCATTTTCTGATATTCTCTCTGGAATTATTCATTAATTTTACTGTAGACACTTTGATACGATTTTTACTCTTTAGTTCTTCTTTTTTTTTCACTTAAGTTAAAATAAACCTCGAACATCGCTTTCTCGGATTCCTAACTATTTCAATCACTTTTGTATGTCTTTGTAAAATATGAAATTGAAATTCAGAATGATTTATGACCCAACGTGGCCAATGAACTCAAACTGCTTGGTTCGTGTATTTGTGGATTTGAATTTTATATATTGACTTCTAGGACTGTTGCCCTAAGCTAGAGTATTAATTATTTAAAAGTTAATTCCCAAACGAGGGCTGAGTAACCAACGAGAGAGCTTAAACTTCTGTTAATGGATTTCCTTTTAGCTTTCACTGAGTATTTTTTATTAAAGTATAGTAGTTCAAATATAAATCATTCTAATTTTTTTTTATATATTTTTGTGTATCTATATATTTTCTATTAATCCAAAATTATATAAATTAAGATTTAACATTTTGAAAATAGGGACCATTGTTATTGTTTAAAATTATCTTCCTAAATCTAATAACATCTTCCTACTTTAACCTGGAATGCAAATTCATCACTTTAAGCTTCTCTATTTTTTAATTAGCAAAGGAATGTATGAATTTTATCAAACCGGATAGCAATAGCTATTTAAATTTATTTGTGAAACTTTAAATTATTCTGGCACTGTGGAGACTGTAGCGGCTTAAAAGCTAGTATTATACAATTTTTTTTTTATTGATAGATATTACAATCTGCCACGCAGTTATGGGGAATAGGTAATAGTGATGAATGACCTCATACATACTAAAATAAACGAATAAAAAAAAAACTCTCTTAAAATATATACAGAAGGATAAACAAAATGAACATAATCAAACTATCTTTATAAAAAATAAATAAATAAAATAACATAATGATAAAATAATATAGTCTCTAGTCAGATTCACACTCTAATATACAATATTAGAATATAGAAATCATTACTAGAGAAACGACAAATGATTTAATTTTTATGAATGGAATATGGTCCGGGTGCGGTCAAAAAAACTTAAATAGTATAATTATTTACTATTTGAGTTGTTTTTTTTTTACCGCACCCGGACCATATTCCATTCATCTATACACACGGTCAATCAATAATCTTCCAGGATTTAATTTTTATTATACACGTAAAATACAAAGGGCCGTTTGTAGCCAAGTTAATGTGCCTATTTTAACTGGGTCGTGACTGTTGCGGCACCAGCTCGAATTCGGTCTAGGAGGTCAACTTTTTTTTCTGTAGAGGTCCCATGAAATGAAAATTTGGTCCCCCTTATATGGTTAGAACGGATTGGTTACCTATTAATAAGACTTAGAAAGGGGTTATTAAAAAAAAATATTGTATGCTACTAAAAAATCAAAAGAAAACAATTTTATTACAAAGAAATGTGTTTTGAATTACATTTTTATTGATAGATCACTTAGGAATTAACTTTTTTTTTGGTTCCTCAGTAGATTCGATAACAGGAAGCATTTGTTTTTTATTTATGAAATTTTTTCAAACTGGAAGGTGTGATTAATACTAAATCAATCAGTTTTTTTTTTTTTTTTTTTGTGAAAAATCCTTCTTAATTTTATCTTTCCTTCATTTTACTCAATGTGATTGTAAAACACTTTCAAGTAGTAGATAGAAATATAAAATTATTATTTAACTACTGATTCCGGCTCCGGAACGTCGATGAAAAAATATATGAATAAATATATTTATAAAACATATTATTTGTGTGGTTTATTAATAAAGTATTTACTTTTTATTTTTATTTATTTAGTCCATGTATGCATTTTGTTTTATGTGCACATTTGTCTTATTCACACCTATGGAGTGTTGTTTTTTTCTATTATATATGTTTTTTTTTGTTACTTGATTGGATGAATAAAATTCGCATTAATTATATTCCCGACATAATAAACAATAAAAAATAAATTTGAGTTGGTTATAACTGTCAGAGAACTGGAATAGTTGATATAGTGGAGCCCGGATAGTCCCCATTGTCCATTGTTAGAGTAAAGTCATTAGTCAATTGAAATCCGAGCTTCCCAACTGAGTACAGCATATCTCAACTCTGGGGCCTTATCTTTGTCTGCTCTCTTCTTATACATTGGAATATTTGAAATTTTATTTTAGTATAATATCCTTGCTAATTTTACTTTCTTCAATAGAAAACGTCTGCAATGATTTAATGAAAAAAGTTTTTGGAGAAAGGTAATTTTAACCGTAGATTCTATAGTTAACTCTCAAAATATAAATAAAATTTCTCATTTCTATGTGGGAAAAGATTCAAAATATGCCTGAAACGTGGTTGATAACCTAAAGAGAAGAAATGAGTTACTAGGCAATTAGATGGGTTTCTTTGGTCTATGTACCATTTCTAAATTTCAGCATATTCCTAATAGTAAGATTATACATCATATACATCAACTAGAAAAGAACCTCTATTCTATTAAAACAAAAAAATATAATAATATGTTAGTATAAGATGGTCGGGGTATGGTCAGCAAAGGTAGACAAATTAACAAAACTTAATTCTCTGTGCCAACATTTCGACCTGAACATCTTCTTATAGTTTTTTTAGCCATCTTTGGGGCTTAAAAACAAAATAACTACCTTAATTCAAAGTAACATAATAAAAATAAAATAATAACAAACAAACTTGGAAATATACACAACAATAAATTAAGTAGAGAGTAGTTGATATTAATAGACGATAAAATATAATAATGATGAGTCAAGAATTATATATCATAAACAATAAAAAAAATATATTAGTAACCGGACAGTGTTCATGCAAATAAAGAAATAAACATAATGGAAGGTGTGGAAGAAAATGTAAATGATGAGTAATTAACAATGTAAATATGTAATAAATTATTAAAAATATGTAAATAGTGAAAACAATTTAATAAAAAAGAAAGAGAAACTTACTGACTTGGGCGGAGATGCCGTCTAAAGTTATTGGGGTCCATCTTGTCCCGTAGGTGGTGGGCATACAAGTACAAAAATACGTTAAATCAAGCGGAATAATTAAATACGAAGGACAGTTTTGATAAAATCAGTTAATGAAATCATGAAATGGTTAGGTTAGGGTGTCAGTTATGAAGTTATATTATTTACCAAAACAAAATTTGAAATGTATGATCAAAGAATCAGTCCCATTCGTTGCAGATTTGACCCAAAACAGATATGCGTCTTTTTATTCCAAAATCCTTAACCATCCTAACCCATTAGTTCTTAATCTTTCATTCTTAACAATCCCTGATAATCCTCCGAGGCGTCTGAAAAGAAGATGGCCACGGGACCTTCTAGTTTAAATTAATGTTTGAAGTACCACCAATGGGTGGTTCCTTCCCAAGATTTTCAAGTGTATATGAAACATACTACATATTTACCTATTGTATTATTTTGTACAGTTGTAAATTACATTAAATAAATAATTTAAAAAAAAAAAAAAAAAAAGAATCAGAGGCCAAAAATAATCTACTATCACCCATGAGACGAAAAAAGGACAACTATCGAAAGGAGTGTTGCAGGACATATGAAGAGATTGCTTAAACCGAAAAAAAAAATGAATAAATCATTTCGAGAACGCCTAAATGTTTCGTAAAATCATTATAAAAAAATATTTTCGAAAATAATTAAAAATCAACGTACCATTCTGGGGACATTTCCTTCCAGATTAACCGTTCCGTTATGAAGTGAGCAAAGACGTAAACGAATAAACGAAATTAGTTTTTAAATTTTGCCAAATCTGAAATATGGTACTACATATGAACATAAAACGAAAACTCTTAATAAGCAGTTAATTAATTTCATCGTTACGAATTAAGGATTTTTGTTCAAATTGTTTTTTTTTTCGAATTTTAACAAATACATCCTAATTTTTAATGACAATAATTCTTTCGGAATGATTTTAGGATAAATCATTGGTTTTCATTTTAACTTAAGGAGAACTTACTGAATGGGACCACATTGTGTTGTATGATATACTTTATTTATATGAAGAGAGAGGATACAGAATTTATAACGTACTATTTTCAATTGATGTTAACAGACTACTACATATACTTGTCTCCTAGAGTGTGTCGAAAAATCTGTACGACTACTAATATTCTTTATCATTCTAAAACGACTCTTATGTATAAAGACTTTTATATTGAGTTACAACAAATATTTCCTTGTGTTGGATTGCGCAGTAATATAGTAGTTTTACTGGGGTGACTACGAAATATTGTTCAAGTATGAAGAAAGAATTAGGATCGAAAGGCCTTAGAGATGTTACAAATAATGTAAAACTATTGTAAACATAATTGTAGATATATAGTTCTATAATTAACAAATTTAAGAGTAATTTGGTCCTTATCACTGTCCAGAATCTTTTTAGGGTGTTATAAAAATGTATTGCTTATAAAGGTTTTGATGGAATTCAGTGGAGAAGAGATTGTATTTTTTCATCTTTATGGTCTGAACCTACGGTCAAGGAGTCAATTATTAAGATTTATTATCTATTATTTAATATCTAAAATGCCAAAGTCATTACTTTATCTGTTTAATTTATACGCTAAATGCCTAAGGTAAATAATACGATTTAAAAAAACTAACCTATAGTTGTTCTTGCTCCTTATTTCTAAGGGTCCTTTGTTATATAGGACCCTCCTTTTTAGTATTAAAAACATATACAAACAATGACATATGTAACACAATTATTAATCTCCTTTTGTTGTCATAGCGACATTTGATGGTAAATATGCACTTTTTTTTCTTCTAAGCCCCATGGGTGCGTGGGGTTGATGTCATGATGAAAACGGGTTGCCTCTTTTTCTGCATTCTGATAATGCATTTGAAAAGGGGGGAGGATGAAATTTGATCATTTAGAAAGGGGTGGTCTGTATTTTGTGTGAGCCTGTTGGTGATGGGGCTCACTAGGTAGTGTACTACAAATCCCATTAGTGATTAATACCTTGTATCTATAACGCAAATTGCCGAGAATATCCAATTTCAATTTAATATGTATTAATTTCATAGGTCTGGACAATCATGATCGTGTAACAAGTGAATATCAATTTACTAATTACCGTTATCATTAACGATTAGATTATAGCAGCATGTATTTCCAATCTTTGAGGAGGGAGAATATTAATTTCCATTCAGTGAAATGTTTGCTGTTTAGTTTTATTATTTCTTTCAAATGAGGTGCAAGATTTATATAAACATTAACTTTCACAGTGGAGAAGTTTCATATATGCCGTGTCTTGAAAATGGTGAGGTTAGGTAAAAACTCCAGAAACTCTATCATCTCACCAATGTAGAAAAAAGGGCCTTGCTTCTAGATATCCAAGAAAATCCGGATTTATTAAAAATTAAGAAACACCAACTACTTAGTAATTGTGGTGGGAATTCCGTACATTACATTTACCTGATTGGTTATAAGGACAATATTCTGTAAAGACCTTATATGCCTGGGCACTTCTAGGTCATTATAAACAATATCCAGTATCCAATATTCGATATATTGAGTCTTAAAAAAATTCCAGTGTAAAATAGTCCAGACCCAAACTTACAATGAATAGGTTATATTAATAATAATTTGATTTTATTATAATGAATAAAATTAAATTAAAATACAAATATTTTAATAATTTTTAAAAAATGATTGAATTTTACAGATTATAAATTCAAGACGATATTATACAAATTAAACTTTGCATCATACTGTTGATATCACATAAAGGAAATTTAAATAATATATATAAATTTATAGATCGTTCAAATATGCGATATAAGAAGATGAAGGGTTAAGACATTTTAAATATATGATATAAGAATTTAAAGGATACAAAAATTTAGATTAAATACATTACATAATGTCTAATATATTGGTGAAAATTGATGAATCTACCATATATATAGTTTGGCGGAATACAAAATGGTGGCTGTTTCAAATTTTTAAAACAACATATAATCTATTAATTGATATTTAAAACTGTATTAAATATATACAATAAGTAAATTTGGTATGAGTTATATAATGACATGATACGGACGTATGGAGTATCTATCCATTAGTAGAACTTTAATAACATTTTTAGAGGAGATCTCTAGGCCATCTTCTGTTCAGACTCAGGTAATGAAGGAGAAACCAGGTTAGAAACAAGTTGTTTTGGGTGGTTAGGAAGTTTATCCTGCCAGGATTGGTGTCTGGTTTTGGCCAACTCGGTGTCATATGGAACATTGAGGTCCTGATGGATGTCAAAGTAAGGAGAATTGAGGATTTTGGACTTTAATGATTAGACACGAGAGGAATTAGTTTGTTTAGTGGAGTCCCAAAGCTCAACTCCGTATTTCCTTATAGTTCTTAATATAGTCTTGTAGATCAGTCTTTTTTAATTGATTGGAAGTTTAGACCGTTTGTCTAGTGAATATTATAATAGTCAGGACCGACGAGCAGTTTCTTGTTTTTTCATCTCATCATATCAAGTCAGTCGTTTGTCCATTTGTAGTACTAAGTGATGGGTCTGTTCGACAGAAATATTATAAAAGTATTTATCCTATTTTATTATAGGATACTGAGAGGCAGTATGTAAATGTTAAAAAAAAAAATATTTTTCTTTGGAGCTCTACATCGTGGAAGGAAACTACAACACTAAAAAATCTAATAAAACATCATTTGAAGTAGAGTAAATTTACTAAAATATGAGCCCTAACGTTTAAATTCCATGGCATTTAAGTAAGGACTTATCAGTGAAATAACTTAAGTCTATTAAGTTCCCTTTAGTTTTAATACTACGAATTCAAAAAAAATAAATAAAATAAAATAAAACTTCTAAATAACTCTGTACTAAGAGAAATCCATTACAGAACTTTCACCCCCTCTCCTTACTCCCTACTGTCGCTCTTACAGTATTAAGTAGGGAAATTAGTTTTAACTGATTAACTCTCTTCTAGCTTCAGGCATCTGTGTAAAAGCATTATTTAAATTTTAGAACTAAAACTACGATAAAGACTATTAAAAGTGTATGAAAATATATGATATGTATTATAAATATATTTGTATATTACAAAATTTGTATATCATATTAATTATAAAATAGTAGAATAATGTTAAACTACAATGATAATTTCCAAATATATATTAGTTTTTATTACAAAGAGCTTTGTTATTATTATTTTTTTTTTAGTTGGATTCATTTTTAAATTATTAACTAACAACCTGAATGTTCGATAAAAAAAATTCTCTAGTTCCACATTGACCAGCAATGTAATAGTTTAAAAATAAGGTAAATTTTTAAAATTTGTTTTTCAAATTAGTTTAAAAATATACTATAAAATGATAAATCTGTAAACTACAATCCATGATAGGTCAGTGGTGTAGTACCTTGTTAGGAAGTACTGTTACCAAACTGAGGTTGTACAAGGAGGTGATTTGGTCAGAATCGCATTCGACTGCCTTGAAAAAATTTAAATTTGTACCATTACAACCCATGAAGGGCCAGGGGTGCAGTACTTTGTAAGGAACTACTCTTACTAGACCTAAGGTTGTGCAAGTAGGTGATTTGGTCAGAATCACGCTCAACCGCCAGATTTTTAACCAATTAAGGGTACTAAATTTATGAGGCTAGGTGGACCACAGGAGGGCTCACGAACCTCAAGGGGTGATTAGATTAGATTAGGTTTTTATTCAGGGCGATCAACATCTAGGTTATTACACCCTTTTTACTTCATCTATCTTCTTGTCTTTGACATTTGATGGTTGAATGTAGACTATTTCCACTGTTGGATTATATTTTAGTATAACGTTGAATTTCTATCAGAAATTTTATTATTTTTTCTATCGATTCTGCTGAGTCTTTAAGGGCCAATTCTCTTGTACGTGGAATTTTATTATTTTCGAAGGCTTGACGAAATGATGAGCATTCTTCAATTATATGCTTTATTGATAATGGGGAATGACTTTTTTTTTTTTTTTTTTTACATTTCTTAATTTATTGGTGAGTGGTACGGCAGCCCACATTGAATCCCAACTTTTTCGGATTCTGTTCC
This sequence comes from Halyomorpha halys, assembly GCF_000696795.3. Lineage (NCBI taxonomy): Eukaryota > Metazoa > Arthropoda > Insecta > Hemiptera > Pentatomidae > Halyomorpha > Halyomorpha halys. The sequence goes on along the minus strand of NW_027114397.1, from coordinate 35,159 downwards.
TAGAAAATTTGTTTATATCTTTCGGCTCGTAAATTTGGAGTGGTGGAACGTTCATTGTAGCAGCCTCTTTAGCCGCTTTATCCGCTGCCTCATTTCCAGCTATTCCTGAGTGCCCTGGAGTCCAGAGAAAGGAAACACTTTTTTTATGATGTTTTAGCATGTCTATATAGTTATGAATTTTGTCTATCGTAGGTCCGCTTTGACTGAAGTTTGATAGACTCTGGAGTGCTGACATTGAATCTGTACTAATGAGTATGTTTGAGTATTCACTTTCTATGGATAAATGAAGTGCTGTTGAAATCGCCTGAAGTTCAGCTGTAAATATTGTTGAGTGTGTGGGTAATTTATATTTTTTGGGAGTCCCGTGTATTATTATTGCAAAATCAACATTTTCATTTTGTTTGGAGCCGTCAGTGTAAATTATTTCATAATTTAAATATTTTTGTATCTTCTTTAAGAATTTAATTTTATTTGAGTCGTGGTTCTGGCGTTTCATAGTTAGATCTATTTTGTAAGACTGGTATTTCCAAGGGGGCTGTAGCTTCTATAGATAGAATCAGCTTGGTTTGTAGGCATGCCATAAATCTCTCTTATGATTTCTCTCTGTCTTATGCCTAATGGAGGGTTCCGTGAAGGATTCATTTCGTATTTTCTCATGGAACGAGGGTGAAATATATGGGGGTACGCAGGGTTAGTTGGTAGGAGTTTGATTTTGGTAATGTAACTGTCCATGAGTTCCTGCCTCCGAAAAATAAGTGGTGGTAAAGAAGCCTCAGCACAGAGACTTTCTATTGGGCTCGTCCTGAAAGCACCTGTGGCAAGTCTTATTCCAGTATGGTGGACGGAGTCTAAGAGTTGGAGACAGTTTGTTTTAGCTGATGAATAAACCTCACAACCGTAGTCTATCTTGGATCTTACTATACTTGTGTCCTTAAGGGGTGATACATGGCTACAGTGTAACAGAAAACAATTTTCTGCCCAGCTGGATTCGAACCCGGGCCCATGGAGTTATTAGCTTTGCGCATTACCACGGTGCTACCTCGCTCCTTTTATTTTATTTTTCTTTAATTAAGAGATACTTATTACTTATAATATAAGTAATTATATAACATTTATAAAGCATTAATATAATAATAATAATACAATAGTAAAATAATGTTAAAATAAAATGATAATTTCCATATATAAAATAAAAATATATAAATTGTACTTTGAAGAAATTAATTATTTTTTTTTTTTAAGTTGGGTTCATTTTTAAATGATTAACTAACAATAAGAATGTTCGATAAAAATTTCATTTGAACCACATTGACTAGCAATGAGAAAATTATAAAAAAGGTAAATTTAAATTAGTAAAAAAAAATATAATACAAAATATTAAATCTGTACCGTTACTATCTTTGAAAGGCCAGGGGTGGAGTATTTTGCATTGTTACTAGACCAATGGTTGTACTAGGAGGTGTTTTGGTCAGAATTACGCTCAGATTATATAACTAAAATGTTGACCTCTTCTATCTAAATAATATTTAACTTAAAATAAACAACACGCAAACTTATTATTGCCTGTATATGTCACATTCTTTTGCTTAAAATCAACAATATTCCTGAGGTATTGTGTTTCTGATATTTTTTCCTTCTTACAAACGTCAGTAAAATTTTAAATCAGTTTTCCTTATATAACCTTTTGAAAACCAATCAGCTACGCAAATAGTCTGAAAAAATTAGTTTTAGAATTATTATTTTAAGAAACATACCACTCATAGAAAATATTACCTTTTTCTGTATAGAAAACGATATATTTTGGGATTGATTGAAGTATATAATAATAACAATTATAAAGATAAAAGCTTACCGAACCTGAAGGTTCGATGCCAAAACTAATATTATATAGTGACGCCAAACTCAAATCTACTGTAAGGAATATATATGTATAGTCACATTTCACAGTTAAGTAGAAAAAAAATGTCGAACGTGTTCTTACCAAATTATCTCCTTGTACAACCGTTGGTCAAGTAACAGGCCCTAATGTGGCCCTAAATAATTTTTTATCAAACATTCTCATTGGCAATTAATAATTTAAAAACGAATTCCACTAAAAAAATAAATAATAATAAAGTTCATCATAGTAACAATTTATTTATTTTTGTTGAAATTTTCATTATCATATTATTTATATCATATACTGATTTTATTATATAAATAACGCATTTTCATACACCTTTTTTATTTCATAGATTATATATCAAAAATTTTGACGACATTATTATTATTTTTTAAACTAACTTCAACTCACGAAATATATTTTCGTTTTGAGAACCTTAGTATTTTCACAATGCTGAGTTTATGATATACATCATAAATTTTCATACACTTTTGATAGACGTTCTTGTAGTTTTAGTTCTAAAATTTAAATGACACCTCTACACAGATGCCTGAAGCTACAAGAGCATTAACTAGCTAAAACTAATTTCCCTACTTAATACAGTAAGAGCGACGGTGGGGGGGGGGGGGGGAGGGAGTAGGGTTGAAAGTTCTGTAATGGATTTCCCTCAGTACAGAGTTATTGGGAAGTTTTTTTTTTTGTTTTTTAATTCGTACTACTTTTTTGAATTGAAACTGAAGTGGACTTATCCAGACTTTAGGCCTTTCCCTGGTAATTCCTCGGTTAAATGCAATCTTGTCAATAAATGGAAGATGAGAGATTTAAAATTAAAAAAAAAATAAATTAAGATAATATTATGTTATTAATTTAATTCTTCTTATATTTTTAGAATAATATTCACTTTCTATAGTTGAACTGTTGGGGAGCTTAGGTTCACTATCGGTGTGGAAACAAGCGCTGTTATGAGAGACAGGAAGAAAAAAAGACAGTTATCTCACTTGATTACTTCATTGAAAACTAAGTATAGGTAGGGGGAATACAAAATGGCGGCTGTTTAAAAATCTTAGAAAAACCATTAATTTTTCATTCCGAGCTCTATATCTTAAAAACTACCAAAACACAAGGAAATCTAAAAGAATGTTATTCAAAGGAGAGTAAATTTTCTGAAATATGAGCCATAATAGAGCTATTTAGGTCCTATAGTTATCAAGATATAGCCTTTTAAAAAGCAACATTTCATAAAAATGTACTGAAATATCAGTAGTTAGTGAATCTATTTTGAGGAATCTGTATCTCAATAATCATTATCAATATATATGTACGTCGATATTTATATTAGAACTCAAATTAAAGCTAAATAATTGTTTTATAAAGTAGATTATAACCTTTACCTTCGTAGATATAGTAGTTTTCATGGCATTTGCTAAAATAAATTTATTTATAATTATTTGGACATTAGCTTTGATTTATGAATAACTTTATTTCAGAAACCATTGGACGTACAAATGTCTGTCAGAACTCAAAGCTAGTTCAATTTACTATAAAATAGTTTATAACGTTTATCTTTGTAGGGGTAGCAGTTTTTATGATATTTGCCAAATTAACTCACACAATGTTAATTTCTAGTTGTTCGTATAAAATGTTGGATTTTTGAAAAAATATATCTCTAGATCCATAAGACGCACATTTGTCTGCCAACTCTCAAAATATAGAAAATTTAACTTACTATGAAGTAGTTTATGACACCTATCTTAGTAGGGGTAGTAGTTTTTATGATGTTCACACATAATAATACAAATAAATAAAATAATATAAATTTGGCAAATGAAAATTTGTCCGAACAACTATAAATCAAGTTATTTTAGCCAATTTTAGGAAAACTACTACTCTTACGAAAATAAAAGTAATAAACTACTTTATAGCTTATTAAACTTGCTTTAATTTGAGTGCTAATGGTTTAATCTGTATGTCAAATGGTTTTTTGAGATGTACTTTTTTCAAAATAATTCAAATGCACCAACTACTGATCTTTCAGTACGTTCCATACATTTGTATGAAATGTTGCATTTTAAAAAGTTATATCTCGAGAACTATTGAACGTAAATAGCTCTATTAGGGCTTACATTTTAGCAAATTTACTCTACTTCAAAGTATACTCTCTTAAATTTTCTATTGTTGTTGGTAGTTTTAAAGATATATAGAGCTCCGAATGAAAAATTAATCATTTTTAGCGTTTTGAAACAGCCACCATGTTTTAGTCCCCTACCTATACTTGACAGACTCGTCAATTTTGACATTTAATTATAAATAGTTTTCGTTAAAGTAATCAAAAATTGGGGTGAAAATACTGCCTTTTTTATCCCTAAATCTTGTACTATAATCCCAGATCTATAATCTTGGAGAATAAACACCCTAGGACCTTTCAATATTATGTCATCGTAATAAACCAAGTCGCCATACTGTTTGTAAAAATAGGTGTGCTCAAAACGTACGTATGATGATAATAAACAACTATACTTGGCAGACTTATCAATTTTGACTACTAATAATACATAATTTTTCAATAAATTAATAAAAAATTGGTTTGAAATAATATTTCGGAACTTGGACTAACAGTGTTGGCCTGGTTTTTATTTTATTCAGTATACTTAATTGGCTATTAAAAAAAAATTCTATATTTTGTGTAACTTTTTTCCCCAGCATCCATTTTTGACATTTTTTTTTTCAAAACATTTACCGGCAGGATATATTATTGTTATAATAAAACTTTTATGTCATAATCATAGCGAAGATATATTTCGAAAATAAAAAGGGCCTGGAGAGCTTTAAGGGCCGGAGACCTATTAAGGGCCTGATTCCGTTATCAGAGAAGAGGAAGAAGTATAACTGCGAACGTGCATCGGTTGGGTGAAGCCTTGTGCCACACGTGCTTCGACTTATTAGTGTTCCTTCTCTTCGGAACGATCAAAATGTATTCCCTTGTTCCAAATGAGTGTCATCTCCGCTGTCTCTTAGAGTCGTCTCCAGAGGTATAACTAACAAAAAAAAAAAAAAAGCATTGTCAGTAATGAAATTAATTAGTTTATTGGTCTTTTCGAAAAAAAACCACTGTTATCCGGTGTAATGAGGGTATGGAGGTTTCAGAATGATCGAAAACCTCGGATAATGGAATTCCATTTTATTGGCCTAATGTGATAAATAAAAAGAATAATGAAGAAAAAACAGTTAAGAATCTCTTTTATTAACAAACAATCGATTTGTATACATACAATTACAATATAAAAATACATAAGAATGAATGATTAATATTTTACATATGTATAGAAAAAAAACATAAACTTTAATATTTTTTTTATATCTTAAAAGTAGGAATCAACGCATGAAATTACAACGAGGAATGAAAAAATAACGATTTGAAATTTATTAATATTAAAAAGTGGAACCTCTCCCCTCCTGTCCTACAGTATCCTTTCTAAATACACCACTATTGACTGTTGAACAGATTCGATAATTAGGACTCCATCTTGACAAGAGACTTACTTGGAATCCACACACAAGACTGAAACGACAAGAAACTGCTCGTAGATTCCGATTGCTACAACACTTACTTGACAAACGCTCTAAACTTCCCATTCACTACAAAAAATTAGTATACACTACAATAATCAGAACAATTTGGACACATGGAATTGAGCTCTGGGGCTCCACCAAACCATCAAATTCTTCCCGCATCCAATCGTTACAATCCAAAATCCTACGTAAAATCCTTGATGCTCCTTATTATGTCACAAATAAACTCATTCACAAAGACCTTAACATCCCATTCGTTGCAGATTTGACCCAAAACAGATATACGTCTTTTCATTCCAAACTCCTTAACCATCCTAACCCATTAATTCTTAATCTTTCATCCTTAACAATCCCTGATAATCCTCCGAGACGTCTGAAAAGAAGATGGCCACGGGACCTTCTAATTTAAATTAATGTTTGAAGTACCACCAATGGGTGGTTCCTACCCAAGATTTTCAAGTGTATTTGAAACATACTACATATTTACCTATTGTATTATTTTGTACAGTTGTAAATTATATTAAATATATAATTAAAAAAAAAGGTGGATTATATTGAGCAGAAAATTGTTTAACAAAATCCTCTTTGTACTGCGTTCGTACATGATTGTACTCTTTGATACAAAGTACAAAATGATTCCCTATTCGGTATTTTGGGAAAACGAGCGATGAAAGAGTCCTGTTTTCCAATTAAATCCGCCTTTGGTCGGTTGCAACGGATAACGTTACAAAACGGGTTATCCGAAAGCTACATCCTCGTGTGGCTCGTTGTCATCGTTATCAGTAGGGGCCAATGTACGTTCAAGCTCCTCATTCAACTCTCAATCATCCTCATCATTCATCCTTTAATGAGCTTCGATTGACGAGAGAGGATCAAAATGCACAGCACTGCATCAAAGGGGAATAGCTTATGTTATGGAAATCCTCACATAAGATAAAACAGAACATTCTCGAATGGATTGAGAAAAACTAAAACAAATAATAGATTAATTATTTTATATTTTCTTGTTCGAGTGTGGCTTAGTTTATTCTTAAATAAAACAAATTTGATCTTTTTTTTCTCTCAACTTTATTCTTTGCACCTTTTCCAACGTTTTGACCCTCAGATCATTCTCGAGGATACCTTCATTTTGATGTAATTTTCTTTTTTCAAATCTTAAAAATGCAGGCAACCTCCTGAACAACCTGTTGAAGGTAGGTTCTGTTTGAAGTTGCAAATGACATACAACATATTTACCTATTGTATTATTTTGTACAGTTGTAAATTACATTAAATAAATAATTAAAAAAAAAGATGCAAATGTGAATGAAGGATGGAAGAAAAGTTTTTAAAAAAAGGTTTAAATCAAAAGTTATTTAGAAAAGGTTATATGGGACAAAGGCAATTAGCCTGCATTTCTAAGATTTGAAAAAAGAAAATGACATCAAAATGAAGTTATCCTTGAGAATGATCTGAGGGGCGAAACGTTGGAAAAGGTGTAAAGAATAAAGTTAAGAGAAAAAAAGGATTTGTTTTATTTAAGAATTATACCAATAATGTTTATATAAGTACAACATTTAAATGACTATTGTAATATTAATTAATTAATTAATTTTGTACCACTACAACCCATGGAGGGCCAGAATCAGACCGACGGTTGTGCAAGGAGGTGTGATTTGGTCAGAATCACACTCGACCGCCACATTTTTACCCAATTTAAGAGTCAGGGTGGAGCCATCCAGAACCCACAGAAGTTGACTCACGGCTACAGCGTAATAGAAAACAATTTTCTGCCCAGTCGGATCCTTGGAGTTAGTAGCCACGCACTTTATCCCGTAGGCACCGCGCTCCCAAAAAATGACCTCCTCAGCCGGGAATGGAACCCCGGTCTCCCGCGTGACAGGCGGAGATACTTACCACTATACTACCGAGCATGTAATATCATATATTACATGATATTATTTCGATTTTTGAAGAAAAAAGTGTCGTAATTTAATTATAAATAAACTACAATTTGAGATTCATAAATATAAACATTACTTACATTGTCTATTACAGTGTACTCTTCATTGCTTTGATACAACTCCTTCAACTGAGTGGGGGTGAAATGGAGTCTGTTATTTCTATTTTATATTTTGTCTATATAAATTTAGTGTTGTAAAATATGCAACGTTTTATATATATTTTTTGAATTTATTGTCATATACAACTGTACATAAAAATACTTATAGTAAATTTAATGTAAAAGGGTTTGTAGAGAAACTACCCATTAATAGCGCTCTAATAATATTTCTACAGAAGAAGGTCTACTGTGTGCCGATCCTAGCGTCATTTACGATACGGCTCCGACATTCAACATGTTAAGCCAAAATATTAAATTGAGTATTGATATTATTTTTTTAGTTTTCGGACATTTAAAATATTTATTAATATTTTTATATTATTTATTCTTATTTACAACTGTGTAAAAATATATACAACAAGTAAATTTGCTCTAGGTGGCATAGTGACATGATACAAAGATGTGGAGAATCTACCCATTGATAGAATTCCAATAACATTTCTAGCGGAGAAGATCTCAATTATGCCATTTATGCCTCCGAACCAAAGAAATAGCAGCTGGAAATCAGTGATGTAGCTAAGGATCTGTTAATCTAATTTTCTAACATCCTTTGACTTTGTATCCCTTGTTTTATTATTTACTAAATTCTCCAGTATTTTAAGCTTCCTTGAATAATTAATTGTAAGCATTATTTAATTTAAATTTACATTCAAAATACTCATTTTTTTTGCAACTTGTTTTGATGCAATTCTTTTTTTAATAATTTATTTATTGATATTTACAACTGTATACATATATACACATCAAGTAAATTTGCTGTAAGTGATATTATGACATGATAAAACCATGTGGAGAATCTACCCATTGACATAGCTCCAAAAACATTTCTAAAGGAAAAGATCTTGAGGCCATCTTCTTTTCTGACGCCTAGGAGCATTATTAGGTAATGAAGGAGAAGACAGGTTAGAAACGGGCGGATTTGGATGGTTGGGAAGTTTATCATGGTAGGATAGGTATCTGGTTCTGGCCAAATCGGCAACATATGGGACATTGAGATCCTGATTGATGACTTGATTTGTTACAAAGTAAGAAGCATTAAGGATTTTACAAAGGATTTTGGACTATAAGGATTGGATTTGGGAGGAATTCGATGATTTAGTGGAGTCCTAAAGTTCAACTCCGTATGTCCAGATAGGCTTTATAATAGTCATGTAGATAAGTCTTTTCTTAAGGATTGGCAGTTTAGACCCTTTGTCTAGTAAATGTTGTAATAGTCGGAATCGACGAGCAGTTTCCTGTCTTTTCTGAAGATTCCATGTCAGTCATTTGTCTGGATGTAGTCCTAAGTAACGGATTTGTTAATTTGTTCGACAGAAATAAGTGGGATATTATTAAAGGATACTGTAGGGCAATGGGTTTACGACGAAGGGTAAATGTGATTTGGTGGAATTAATTTTAATCCTCCAGTTTTGGCACCATTCTTAAATGGTGGTGATGTGGGATCGGAGGGTTTTGGATATAATGGATCATTGTTCATTGACACCAGACATGCTATATTATTAATAATGCAATTTATAAAGTCCCGGGTACTATCCTACAATTTATGAGACATCACTATGCCAATTTGAATAGCCTGAAGGACGATCGCCAATTTAGGGAAATTGAGCTGTGATGTGGCACCTGAACCTCTCTCTGAAATTAACCTTCTATGGTTCAGTGCTAAATCACAAGAACAAACTCTATAGCCACCATTCGGGAGCGATCGGGCAATGAGCAGACCCATTCCATGTCGGTTGGAACGGGAACGATGTTCCAGTGAAATTATCAATGCTCAACTGGATAATTGGATTGGTAACAGTTTAGGTTTAGGTTAACCGTCGGTAGTTTGATGGTATTAAACTTAACTAACTAATTCAGATAGTCGCTTCAAGGAAAGTTAATAAAAAAAAAAATTCAATTTTCAAAGAAATCCAGTTATAAAAATTTGATAAAACAGCATAATGCTCGCTACCGTTTGATCATATCTATTTCTAAAAACTATAAAAATATTTCATAGCTCATCGGAAATTCAGTTAATGAACATCAATTCTTAATGATATTAAATACCAAATGGCACAAATATTACAAGAGCCCGGCGAAAAAAAGTCAGTTATTTCACTCAAATTTTTGGTTACTTTAATGAAAAATTCATGTAATTACGAATAAAATTGATGAGTCTGCAAAGTTTAGTGAGGAGGAATGAAAAATAGCGGCTGTTTCAAAATATAAAAAAAAAATATTTGGAGCTTAAATTAAAGCACAAAGGTCTGATCTACAAGACCAATCTGGAGCTCCACTAAACCTTTGAATTCCTCTCGTGTCCAATCCTTAAAATAAAAAATCCTTCGTAAATCCAAAATCCTCCTTAATTTTTCACAAATAAAATCATCCATAAAGACCTTAATGTTCTATACGCAACCGATCTAGCCCAATCCTTCCATTAGTTTCTAGTCTTGCTTCCTCTTCCATTCCTTACAATCCTCCGAGGCGCTTGGTAAGAAGATGGCCACGAGACCTACTAACACAGAAATATTATTAGAGTGTTACCAATGGGTAGTTTCTCTATTTGCCTGTATCACTCCATTTTGATCTTAGATTAAATTACTGAATGTATTTTTATGGAAATTGACTAGTAAATACCATTAAAAAAATTAAAGCTCATTATTTCAATTATTAAATAAAGTTAAAGATAATTAAATGTGCTATGAAGTTGTTTATAACATTTGTCTTCATTTTCCAGATATAGGTTTTAAAAAAAGCAACATTTTATGAAGTATATTTATATATATTGAAAAATAAGCAGTTAGTGTATTTATTGTAGGAAATCGTTATCTTCGTAGGTATAGTAGTTTTTGTGATAATTGTCTAACTTTAGACATTAGACAATAGATATCTGTACTTACCATAGTTCTTGAGATAAAGATTTCCCAATATAAATTCTCCAACTACTGATTTTTCAGTACATTTTTTATGAAATGTTGCTTTAAAAAAGCTGTCTGTATCTCGGGAACTATTGAACGCAAATAGCTCTATTAGGGTTCATATTTTATTAAATTTAATCTAGTTTAATTGATGTTCTATTAAGTTTTCTAGTGTAGTGAATAGTTTCAAAGATACAGAGCTCCTGATGAAATTTTTTTTTAGCTTTTAAAATAGCTTCTATTTTTTATTTCACCTAACCAAACTTGGAAGATTCATCAATTTTTACAAGTAAGTATACTTAATTTTCATTAGAGTTTTCAAAAATTGGGATGACGTTTGACTATGTATTTTGGTTACTGGTCAAAATTGATGAGTCTGTCAAGCATAGTTAGGAAGAATAAAAAATTATGGTTGCTTAAATCGTTAATCAAATTAATTTTTCATTGGTACCTCTATATCTTTAATTCTCTTAACGATATTAGAAAAATATTATCATAACTATTATTCCTATATAGATGAACCTCATAAACTAGTTTTAAGTACACCAAACCAATCTGAGTGATAATAGACATCTGTGTTTTTTCTGAGATATATATTTCCCCAAATAAATTCACTGACTTCTGATTTTTCAGTGCATTATTTTCTGAAATATTATTTAAAAAGCTATATCTCGGGAAGTATTGAACGTAAATAACTCTATTAGGACTCATATTTTATCAAACTTACTCTACATTAAGTTATGTTGTCTTAGGTTTTCCAGTGCTGTTGATAGTTTTAAAGAAATGGAACTACGAATAAAAAATTAATTTGTCTTTAACGTCTAGAAACAGCTAGTTTTTATTCCCCGTCACTATACTTAGCAGACTCAATCGATTTCGACGTAATTATTTTATTTATTATTATTATTATTGGTGTGACAGATCTTGCAGGTCCAAGGCCTCCTGCAATGTACAAAGCAAATACATCACACGTTTCATGGTTTTCATAGTGTAGGTTCGTCACCCCCCCCCCCCGCCTATTTTTGTGAGTGCCACCCATTAGCTAACGGGCCTCACAAATGCCAATGATGATGATGCAAATGAGTATTGTATAATTATATGCTTGAAAAAATCCCGTATAGGGCCAGGGCCTTGAACCCGCAACCTTTGGCGCCACGCAGGCGCGTCAACCCGCTGCTACCGTCACCCCCACTTGTAATTATACACGGTTTTAATTGAATTAATCAAAAATTGTGGTGAAATAATTGACTTTTTTTCCTCTTGGCTCTTAGCCTAATTGATTTAAAAATGAAATTCAGTCGAAAATATAAATTTTCAGATATTGGATTATATTTTTTATAATATATGGAAATAGTAATATTATTTTTTATGAGAAGATTTTTATAATATTAATTAATTCTTTGAAGTTAAATATTTTTAACATTTAGACTTGAAACACCAAATAACTCGTAACTGGAAAATCTTAACTTAATGTAAACAAACGATTGCCAAATTTATTTTATCTTAAACAAAATTTTTATATCCCACTTTTCTGGGCAAACTGTCATTGAATAAATTTAAAGACTCGCCTTTGAAATATGAATGATCAACTACTTAGAAGGCAACTTGATATTGATGTTATTAGTAATCAAATTAACATAATAGACAGTTCGAAAGAATATAAAACCAAGTTGATTCTCCAAGGTGAAACCCTAATTGAAAAGTAAATGAAAAGAAAAAGAATCAAAATCAAACTACCTTGTAGACTGGAGGAATCCTTAATCATTTCTCAGGAAGAATTGACCTATTTCTAAAGAGAAATGTAGTTTCCCAGTCCTTAATTCCAGCATCTGAGCTGAAGAGTGATAATAAAAGAGCGGGATTAGATGTTTCTTTGATGGGACTAATCCCAAGAGAAGGGATTGGCGGAGACTGGAGAGCTATGAATGAGCATTGATTGAAGGAGTCGTGAGAATTATTATTGGTCTTCCATTCACTCCTCAATATCTTTCATTCTTTCCCTTCTATTAAAAATCTTATCATCATTCTTTTCTTCATTCCTTTCGCCTACCTCTTAACCCCAATCCTTCAGATTTCTCATCTAATTACTGGATCAAACTGGTTCAACTTCGAACTAGATGAATTAAAGAAAAAAGTTAAAATTTTATAGACCTTAGGAAAATTTTTATTGTATGAAGTGGACCTTCAACTTAAAACACATTATAGTCGGGACCTGTGAAATTACGTTTTTCGCAAACTCCATTTTTTATGGACTGGTATTAGAACGCGGGAAACGTATATGCCGCTTATACATTTATACATAGTTTTACACTGGTATAAACATTCCCACAATAGATTAGGTTTGGGACGGTAAGGTCATATATAATAGTGGTAATTTCATTTCAACTATGCCAAAATCTCTTATCATTTGTTAAAAACGAATCTCCTAAAATAAAAAATTTGTGGTCTATGATCTCCACATTATTTTCAAAAGTTTAGACAATTTTTAGCCACATTAAACATATCTTAATTTAAGAATGTTGTGAGAAGGAACGGACCATTTGCCGGTGGTTAGAAAACTGTATGGTTAGTGACACAGATTTGGATTACTAACCCAGAGGTAGACCTCCATCAACAATTGACGACGATGAACTTAATGCGGAAGAAAACTCTTACCAGTTACACGACTTGCAGCACAACTGAATACAAGTATATCGACAGTTTCTCGACACTTAAAGACGATCAGTAAAGTAAAAAAGTAGATCTTTGGGTCCCTCAAACGTTATGAGGCTTGCGTTTTACTGCTTACTAGGCAAAAAAAATTCTCCAAAGGATAATCTATATCAGGAAAGAGGTAGTCTATAGCAGGAATGGAGTAGTCTATAGCAGGAATTGGTTAGTCTTTACCTGGAATAATTCATTTCTCCTTTTTACTTTAATGTGAAACCAACACATTTACATCTTACTGCAGTGATAATGGCGTCGAAAAGTTGTCGAATAACCTGCGTTAGTTAATCGGAAGGAAACTATACTCTTTCACGACGCCAGACCTCATGTATTATGACAGTCAGTGAAGAAGGTAAATGAGCTGCGTTATAGTACAAGAGCCGGGAAGACAAAAAGGCAGTTATTTCACACCAATTTTTGATTACTTTAATGAAAACTATGTATAATTACTAGTCAAAACTGATGATTTTGTCAACTATAGGTATGGGAAATAAAAATGGTGGCTGTTTCAAAATAATTAATTTTTCATTCGGAGCTCTTTATCTTAAAAACTACCGACTAAAATAGAAAATCTAAAAGAACATTGTTTAAAGAAGTGTAAATTTGATAAGATATTACCTCTAATAGAGCTATTTACGTCCAATAGTTCTCGAGGTATAGCTTTTAATAGATTAGTATTTAGTAAATTTACTTTGAGAAATCTATATCTCCAGAACTATGGGACGTATAGATGTCTATTAGGGCTCAAATTAAAGCTAGTTTAATATGGTATAAAGTAGTTTATTGCCTTAACCTTCGTAGGAATAGTAGTATTCATGATATTTAACAAAATAAATTCAGGTTAATTTCTAGTTGTTCGAATAAAATGTTAGAGTTTTGAAAAAATATATCTCTAGACCTATAAGATGCGAATATGTCTGCCAGCTCTCAAAATAAAGGAAATTTAACTTACTATAAAGTAGTTTATTACACTTATCTTCTTAGGGGTAGTACTTTTTATGATATCCACAGATGAATATAAATTTAGCAAATGAAAAATTTTCCGAAGAACTATAAATCAATTTATTTTTTTGCAAATATCTTAAAAACTATTATTTCTACGAAGATGAAAATTATAAACTGCGTTATAGTATATTTAACTAACTTTAATTTGAGTGCTAATAGACATCTGTACGCCAAATGGTTTCTGAGATATAGATTTTTCAAAATAAATTCACTAACTACTGATCTTTCAGTACACTTTGTACACCATTTTTATAAAATGTTATATCTTGAGAACTATTAAATGTAAACAGCTCTATTAGGGCTTACATTTTAGAAAATTTACTCTACTTTAAATGATGTTCTCTTAGATTTTCTATTGTTCTCAGTACTTCTAAAGATATAGAGCTCCGAATAAAAAAATTAATTATTTTTAACGTTTGAAACAGTCGCCATTTTGTATTCCCTCTACGTATACATGGCAGATTCATCAATTTTGACTATACGTATACGTAGTTTTCATTAAAGTAATCAAAAATTGGCGTGAAATAACTGCCTTTTTTCTCCTCATGGGCTCTTGTACTAATTGAACTAATTCTGAAATCTTATGTGTCCAGAATTATCGTATTTACTCGTAATATAAGTAACCTCTAATGGTTTATTGATGGATTACTTGAACTTGTACATGTGCAACTGGAAATAATTGACTAAAGGACTTAGGCCACTTTTAAAATAAACGGCTCATTTACTTGGGCAAATAAAGCACCTCTCCCCCCTTATGATGATGCCTAAATATCTGTCATCAGTATTGAGTGATTATTCTACAGAAGAGCACAGAACGAATCACTCGCTGACATTATTAAGAATATTACAAATCTCATTCGATCCCTAAAATATTTTTATTTTATTCAAAAGATACGAATTGCTCACAGGAACCTAATGGCTAAGGCAATCATAGGAGAAAACCTGAGAACTGTATTACCCTGGGGAATATAGATTGCCGAGTCTAAGAAACTTGTTAGGGGAGATAAAACTGAGAAAACTTCTGGAACTAACCCAACCCGTATCCCTATCTCCCCATCTTCCACAATACAATCTCCTATCGAATCCCTCTTCCTAAACTATAATCGAAATATCTACATGGAATGGAGCGGTTAACTTTTCTCTTAGCTCTATATCAAACAGAGGAATATTTTAAATAAGTGTATACTAATATTACTCAAAATGGTTGAGGCCTGTAGTATACTTTCAATTTTTTTTAAAGCTTATTTTACTCACTCAGATTGAAAACAATGTTTTGGTAAAAAGAGATGTAGTATAAATGTAGTATATTACATGATATTATATTTATTATGACCAAATCACCACCTTCAGCAACCGTTGGTCTAGTAACAGTATTCCCTAACAAAGTACAGCACCCTTAGCCCTTCACGGGGTTGAAGCGGTATATATTTAATTTAATATCACGGTATTGCATATAATCAGAAAAACAATGATTTAAGAAAAAAAATAATATCCAACTTCAGAAATTAACGGAGAATATGAAGAAACATCTAAATCAATTTGAAAATAGACGTTAGTGTATTTCCATTGTTATTATGACAATATATTTATAATATTA
>NW_027114397.1:1583-13755 GCF_000696795.3 Halyomorpha halys | reverse complement strand
TTGCATCGTTATCATTTATTATTCATTGTACAGATATTCCTAAGTAGTATGTACAGAAAATATTAATATATATAAATTACAATGTGTTTTTTACAAAATGAAGTGTTTTATAAATTTGAGAGCTTCGTTGAGTCTCGAGGTGGAGCGCTCTGGTGAGTTGTGGTCCAACTACTTGCTCCCTCTCGCTACAGGTGGATCGGAGTGTAGCATTATAGATATAGGTAAGGAATAGAATGGCTTTACGAGGGAGCTGTTTCAGAATGTGTGCTGTGATAAGGTCGTGGCCAGGATAATATTAATTTAAGGTTGCAGTTATGTGGATGTAGTGTGATGCTCCCACCTCTCTATTTTTTTGTCTCGTTCAAATCTAATAAAGTGATATCAATTTAAAAAAAAAATCTGTGTTATGGACAATCCGGATTATTAAATAAATGTCGTATTCACTGCTAAATATAGGTAAATTAGTGTAAAAAATATTAGGGTGCATTTATATTAACAGAAAAAATTGTAGTCGATATTTTAAATGGTAAATGCTTATTTTTATGTAACATGTGTGCTTTTAACAATCGATAATTTTTAATAACAGAGTTCAGTTTAAAAATATCTATCTGTACCACTACAAACAATGAAAGGTTAGGGGTGTAGTGCTTAGTAAGGAAGTACTGTTACTAGACTAACGCTTTTGCAAGGTGGTGATTTTGTCAGAGTTATGCTTGACCGCCAAATTTCCATTTAATGGTACTAACTTCATAAGGCTGATTGGACCCCGGAGGGTTTCTGAACCCACAGGGCTGATTAACGGCTACAGTGAAACCGAAAATAATTATCTGCCACAGGCGGATTCAAACCCGGGCTTTGGAGTTAGTAGTTCAGTGCCTTACCAATCAGCTACCCATACTTATACATGGTAATGAGCTATAGAAAATCCTGGCAGGCGATATTTAACCATCCCAATATTGTGTATTTGTATAATATAATAAATAAATAAACATAATAATAATAAGTTTTCAATTTAATTCGATTGGTGTAGATAATCCACGCTTTGTATCGATTCAGGGCAAAATAAAGTATAAAGAAGGAAAAGTAGATGAATAAAAAGATTTAAATATAGAGAATGGATATTGTGGAATCGAAATGGAATAGATTCAGTTCGAAAGTGGCGTAGTTAATAAAGGATTTGTCTAAGAATGGTTTATGGGAAGGGTTATAGAGATTTACGATATGGGATAGGCGGGATATAATGTTTGCAAGTATCGATCCGGGACATACTAGGGGAAAGACTAAGTGAATCCAAAAGTTTTATATTAAGATTATAATCTCTATTAAATCCTAAATTCCCAGTATTCGAACAAACACAAAACTGCTAACCTATCTATGTTTCGGTCACAATGTTATCTGGAATAGACAAAAATAATAAGGCCCCTCGTCCACAGGGAGCGGAAAGTTGCTAAATCAATTCGTCCAAATTCGCATGAAAACGCACGACGATCCGAACACGTGGCTCGGTGGGGTACCGCGTCCACCAGACCCGTATTGTTCGTCAGTTTTCATCCGAATCGATGCGATATGCGTACCGATCCCGTTCTTTTGGAATATATTTGAGAAAGAGTGATACATGGACTGTAAAAATTAATTTAATAATAATAATACTTTATTTATTCTGGGTCGAGCCCCTTTAGAATAATACAGAGAAATCTATAGATGAGGGCTGAGGAGCCTCAGAAATACTTAAACAAAAGATACAAAGAAATATAAACAGTCATAATAAAAAAAATAATTATAGGTCACTTTCTCTCTTTTATCAGTTGAACAATAAAAAAATAAATAATAAATTAAAAAGAGAAAAGAAAACGATGCAAAAATAATTATGGATGATATAAATTTACATACATATTTACAATTATATTAATTTACAATTTTATGGGGTCTGAATGGATAGGAGATGATTGAACAGGCGGGATTTAAAGGTAGGGAGGGTATTGGAGCGACGGATGTTGGAAGGGATGTAGTTCCATAAGGGTGAGGTTCGGATAATGAACGATCTATTGAAAGCAGTTCGGTGGGCCCTTGTGTATAAATCTGAAGACCGTGAACGGGTATTGCGGGAACGTATGGAGGATTTGAATTGAAGCTTGGAAGATGAAGGAAGTCAGAAAATACTTACGACGGAAGGAAGGATAAAGCCTCTTCAACTCTGCATAAAAACGGGAATCAGAAGCGTCCTTGGGGATCCCGAAGATATGTCGTATACAGCAATTAATCAAACGTTTTAATTTTACCTCGAGATCCCCAGAGACACCCCTATATACTGTACAGCAATAGTCAAAGTGGGGAAATATTAGAGACGTGACAAGGAACCTACGAGTTTCAATTGGAAATAGGTGGCGGAGGTAATTTAAACGTTTTAAAGTTGAAAAGGTATGGCGGGAGAATTAGATACATGGTTTTTCCAGTGTTCAGAAGAAATGTTGTCAAGAATGTATCGAAATGTGTTCTTTCCAATCGAAAATAGGAGAGGTAGTGGTCATTGTCGATTTGAAGATCATATTACTGATTACAAAATTCACCTAACTCGTTTCTTTTTGCTTAAATGTTTCACTCATATTTCCCGCTTTCGTCTCTATCACGTGTACCTGAAACATGGATGAATCATAGGTGATAGTTCCAAAGTGAAAAATTCTTCATTAGAATAACCATTCTTGAGAGCCCTCTCGTCTTCTACGAATCCGCACGAATACTGAGGTAATGGACGACAGACATTCGCTTGGTTTTCACATGAACGGCTACTGGAGACTTCGGATCCTTTTATTACGGGCCATTTATGCCCCCGAACCAAAGAAATAGCAGCTGGAAATCAGTGATGCAGCTAAGGATCTGTTAATCTAATTTTATAACATCCTTTGACTTTGTATCCCTTGTTTTATTATTTACTAAATTCTCCGGTCTTTTAAGCTTCCATGAATTTTTAATTGTATGCATTATTTAATTTAAATATACATTCAAAATACTCATTTGTTTTGATGTACTGAGTCGAATGAGACCAGCCCCAAGTTTCTTTGCTAATCGTTCTCCAGATATTGATTTTTTCCGCTTTTTGGCCATTCGGCCCTAGTGAGCGGCGTCTGAATCCTTAAATACTATTTTTCCAAAAAAACTAAAATATTGGAAATTTTATCTTTATTTGGAGGATTTTTTATTTTATTCCGGTAACCTAAAAAAAACAACCTAAGTATAATGATTCAATACTCCTCTACACTTTATCTCATTGCTACATTAATACAACCGTTGGAAATAAGGAAACCGTTACCTCCTCTTTTAACATGCATTAACTTAAAATTTAGATTTTATGCACTTATAAGAAATAGTTTCAAATAACAAAAGACATTTCAAACATTTTATTTAATATTTCCAGTTATAATTTGTTTAATTAGATACGATTTGATCCTTTTGGTGCTGTTTATAGAGACTTAAGTTACTGCCAAGTTTGGTGTAGATTGGTTGAGTCATGTTAAAATTAATTTTATTTTTTTCCCCCAAAGAAATCAAAGGAATTAAAATCAACATTTTTGCCCAAAAAAATTTATTTTTTGATTTTTGCGAAAATTCATATTCAAGGATTTTTCTAGTTGCTTAAAACAAATACCAACTTTGTTCCATCACTCCTAAAAAGTCTTTTACTACACTTTGATAAGTCAGTCAGCCTGAATTGTTTCAATTCAGTACCAATATTGAAGAACAATTAGGTTTATTGTATAAAAAATATTCGTATTTTATGTAGCCTATATATAAAAATATCATAGATAGTCAAATTTTTTAAAAGAATAAGGAAAAATCACATAAATTGGATCAGTATTAACGATTATACAGCGAAGTTTGCTGTTGCCATGTTTGTTAATATAGTTACCGTCCTGTTATTTCATCTATATATTATTGATATCAATGTTTCAATAGTATTAAATTAATGTATATACATCCTCAAATATAGCAATAGCAAAGCATTGCTATATTTGCTGGACCAGTTATGTGAGCGAGAGGGATGCACTGGATCTTTGGAGCTCTGCTCTACCCCTCACACGTGTGGGATGGAGTGGGCTCAGGGATCCTCAGGTCGTTTGCGTAAATAAGAGTGTAAAGGTGACTGACTAGATATTATATTATTTTTATTATTATTTTATTTTATTTATTTATTTTTTCATTCACATAGTTTGATTATGTTCATTTTCTTTATCCTTCTGTTTATATATATTTTAAGAGAGATTTTGTTTATTTGAATGTCCTTTTTATTTCATTTATTTATTTATTTTCATTCTTATTTTATTTTATTTTAGTATAAATGATCATTCATCACTATTACCTATTGACCACAATAGTGTGGCTGATTGTAATATTTATCAATTAAATAAAGTTTAAAAAAAAATAAATAAATAAAATATTTGCTGGGTCTGCTAGTTCAAAATATAAAATAAATGTATGTCTTATAAAATAAACAAAATTTGTAACTTTAGAAAATATTCACAAATTAGTTTCTAAACTTTGCTGTAAAATGCGTTATTATAAGAGGTGAGGGCTACTTTTCTTAGCAATGGAATGAAGATATCTTTATTTGGAATCATATCACACTGTCAAGGATCCTACGACTCCCTACAAGGTATTGTGCTCGGACTCTTCTACGTTCCAGACAGACGATCCGGGGGAAATGAGCCTGTCTTGGGGAAAACACTGGCTGCTCTAGCGGCCGGCAAAAATCAATTGACCTAGGCTTGGCGTTGGTCCAGTCCCTATCGGCACCAAACAAAACAAGTTCCTTCTCTCCGGGCCGAATAAACATTTCCCAACTCCTTCAATATTCAACATCATACGGTCTGCCATGGGAGAGTTCAATAGAACTATATCTCAAAAAAGAGTGATGATAAAAAGATTAGAATTTTCAAAATAAATTTTAAAAAATCATGGTTTTTCCTCAATTATTTTGAGGAAAAATCGTCAATTGATTTAGCCTTGAGTGGTATGTAGAAAATATTTTTAATATTAATTTTATAGTCAAGATTAGTTTAAAAATGACTAAAAAAGGTTTTAAGTATTACTTTTATTATTTTATATTATACCAGATTGGCCTGGTGAGCCTTACATGGTTGACATAACCGTTACATTATATTTTTTTTACTAACAGTTGATTATGGGGGGAAGGTATCGTCTCGTACAAAAGACACCCCTAACTATATACAATATTATAATTAAATGAAAAAAAAAATGGTAAAATAAATAGATAAGAATAATGCTTCTTAATAATAGAGAAAATTAAAATTAGTAACAAAAAATAATGATATTTGTAGACTTAACAAAACAAACAAGTTAATTATTTTATTTTATTTTAATTTTGTATTTTATTCGTATATTTTTATACAACTTCTCCTCCTTATTATGTATGTCTGCCTATATTTAACATTTCCTAATATTATCTTTACTTTGACATTATTTTATATCTTTTTTCAAATGTAACGTGGCTAATGGATTACATAAAAAACTGAAATAAAATAAAAAAGGGTAAAATAAATATAATATAGTGGACAACAAAATCACTAAAGAATATTTATAATAACCCTTATTTTTATTTTATATAATTTTGTATTTTATTCATATATTTGTATCCAACTTCTCCTGTTAACCATCACTTTCCCCCAACCCTCAGTAGAGTGGTGCCGTTTTCTTTCATTCCTTTCTTCTTCTTCTTCCCTCATTTAAGTATGTTTTAGTTTACACTGTACTATTATATTACTTTTATTTTCAATTTATATTTATTATTATTTCCGTTTTCATTAGTTTGTTCTCTTTTGTAACTCTTGTTTATTTATACTTCTCCCTATAAATCTATTTTAGTTGTTTGTATCTTTTGAGCCCTGACGGGAATCGATCACTTATATAGATTTATTGAACATAACCGAAAATTCTGTTTCTCTCCGAGTCTTATTGTCCATTTGTGGACTTTAGTCAGACTATAGGTTCTTACATCCCTATTAGTTCATACGTACTGCCAATACACAGCGGGAGTCTGATATCCTCTTCAAGTAATTAATTATTATAGACAGTTTTGAGTGATCTTCCTTAAATCAAAAGTAGTTGAAACCCACTAGAATGTATTTATTATTACTTAAATAATTCATAAAAATGAAAATCTTAAGACGGGAATATCTTCTGAACAACGTTTTAACGGATAAACACTAATAGGGATTTTTATTTTGTTTATAGATCCTTAATTCATATTTTCAGCTAGATTACTAATCCCTGCAATACCGTTTATATCAGTTCTTATAATTACTAGTTTGCCAATTAAAATTGAAAAGGCTAAACCAAAATATAAGTAATGGGATTTAATTGCCGTAATTTTTGTAATAAAACCGGATAATTAAATAACAAGGACTTCTTTCAACAGGTCCTTTACCGCAATTCCATCGGGTGACCGCAATGGGTTAGTCCACAAACCACAGTGTCGATTTCCTCATCTTCATGGCTTACCAAACCAAAGTAATTTTGAGGTATATTCTTATACTATATAAATATGGATATTTTATACATATATTTTTAAGTAATTAAATTCTAGTTCCAGACATTTTATGAAATATTTACATAATTTTGAACGCCGTGCATTAATTTCTATAGGTCAGTAACATTATCAACCAGTAAAGATGTCATTTCTTGGATCAAAGATACTGGATGGCGAGAGTGGTAAGAAAAACGGTGAAGCAGAAAATGAAACGTGTAGCAAGAAACTTTAATCTTTCTACGGAGAGATGATGTTGTTCTATCCTGTCTCCCTAATAAACTCACTAAACCCTATAGGTCAATTCATGAAAAATGTAGATCAACCAATGTTTCGCTACTGCGGAGACTTACAGTGAGGCTGTATGTATTGCTCACGAGTCACTCAGATTCTCATGAGATTTACAGGAGATCTTTGTAGGAGTAGTTTTTATGATATTTGACTAAATAAACTCATAAAATGTTAATTTCTAGTTGTTCGAATAAAATGTTACAGTTTTGAAAAAATAGATCTAGACCCATAAGACGCACTGTTAACACTCAAAATAAAGGAAGTTTAACTTAATATAAAGTAGTTCATGACACTTATCTAGTTTTTAGTTTTTAGACACTAGTAGTTTTTATGATATTCACATTCAATTTAGCAAATGAAAATTTGTCCGAACAAGTATAAATCAATTTATTTTAGTAAATTTCATGTTAACTACTACTCCGAGTCGCACAGATTCTCATGATATTTACAGCAGATGTTGAAAGAAGATCCCGAAACTGTTATTATATGTATATAATTATAAATTCAGTGTGAATGGCCCTAGTGAATCATTTAGAATAATATTTAATAAATAAATAATTTATATATTTTTATACAATGTTCAGTGTTTACTATACAATTTTTACTTTACTGGATGCATTTTTGAAAACGCTTTGTAAGCTTTGGCATGTACATGCAATTTAAATTCTCAGTCCAATCCCGTACTACTTTCTCCCGTTTATCTGACATCTACCTTTCACCTCACCGAACTGCTGCGTTTGATAAATTATTTTTTATCCGAGCTGCATATCTCTGGAACTCCATTACCTTTAACATACGTCATATACCAACCCTTCCTTCGTTTAAAGCCCTTCTATTTAACTATCTTTTACTTCACAAATCTAATCCAATATTATAATAGTACAGATAATTTGTGACTACCTTTTTGTTTAGTTTTTTAAGTATTTAGTCAGTTAGTTTTTTAAATTAAATTTTAAAATAAGTTTTAATCAAGTGTGGCCACATTGTTTTTGGCCAATATATGTTACTGAAATATTACAATTACTTTATAATTGTTCTAAAGAGACCTAGATCCAGAATTATAAACTATTTTTCATTTTATCTTATTTACAGGTCATTGCAGTTCATAGTCAAAAAAGCGTTTAACCTTGTCGGGGTTGAATCCCTCTCTCCGATTATCAATGAGCTTTTTTTATTATTATTACGACACAGAACGTTTTAGCGTTTAGTGTTGTCCACGTAGGAACAATATCTAAAAAAAAATTGAACACGCTACTTCAGTAAATTTAGGAAGTATATGGTATATACATACTGACTTTTTTCTGCTATCGTAATTGTCTTAGCAACGAAATTGTCAACGATACCTAAAATTAGGCCATTAATTAACGATACCAGCTTTATAGAGGCTAGGTATCGTCCAGGCCAGATAATAAATGTTTACCAGTGGATTTCGAACTCGATTATAAAATCACAGTGACTTACTCAGTGAATTTACTCCGATCCAATTAGAATATGATTAGAAAAGAATAAAGTCAATTAAAAATATTTTGATATGTAAAATATAAATATTAATTTCTTTTTTGTTGATAACTAATCGTAAAAGTAGTATTAATTAAACGTTAGCAAAAGTGCTTATGTTAAACTGTGTAGTTGCTACGAGTGTACAGGACAAACTGCTTAACTTTAGCTTTAGTGATCTTGGACGCTTCACTTCCTCAGGACAAATAATCTGTTTTCGGAACAGTCGGTAGGGGAGAAGCCAGAGTTGGCGGAAGAGACTTAACAGAGTTTCGAGAAGCCGGTAGGTATACCGTGGCCCGTGGTACATTGTGGTATACCATGGTATAGCGACGGTATAGAGGGCCTTTGGCTAAACGGTATTAGCTCAAGTCCACATTAGCCGCAATAATTGAACTGTTGCCATTGTGGTCGCCTCTCCCGAGAACTTGGTCCACCTCTCTGCTAAGAGCCACTAATTCCGGGAACAGCGTTATTGTACACTGCATCCTGCGACAAGCGTGTTTCCTAACCTTCATTGTTCCTCTATTCTCCGAGGGAACCCAGGTGTGTACGGTTAATGCAATTCTATTCCTGAATGTTCTTAATAATATAATTTTAATTAATGTTGGAATATTTTGTCTTTTTCCATAACACTAATTAAAACTAACGAGGGACTTATATCTTTAATCTTAGTCCAAATTATTTGTTAATCCTTCTCCAGGAACAGTTTTCTATAGGATAAACAAACGACTAGCTTGAAATACTCATCTAAAATATAAATATCTCGACAAACGACTGACATGGAATCCTTATACAAGAATAAAAAGACAAGAAACTGCTCGTAGATTCCGACTATTGCAACATTTACTAGACAAACGGTCTAAATTGCCAATCCATTACAAAAGACTGATCTACATGACTATTATAAGGCCTATATGGACATACGGAGTTGAGCTTTGGGGCTCCACTAAAGTATCAAATTCCTCCAGAATCTAATCCTTACAGTCCAAAATCCTTCGTAAAATCCTTAATGCTCCTTACTTTGTCACAAATCAAGTCATCCATCAGGACCTCAATATTCCATATGTTGGCGATTTGGCCAGAACCAGATACCGCTCCTTCCATAATAAACTTCTCAACCACCCAAATCCACTTGTTTCTAACCTGGCTTCTCCTTCATTACCTAATAATCCTCCTAGGCGTCTGAAAAGAAGATGGCCTCGAGATCTTCTTCTCTAGAAATGTTATTGGAGTTCTATCAGTGGGTAGATTCTCCACATGTTTTTATCATGTCACTATATCACCGACAGCAAATTTACTTGTTGTATATATGTGTATACAGTTGTAAATATCAATAAATAAATTATTAAAAAAAAACAAAAACAATATAAAAATGAATATTTTTTGTTGGTACTTCATGCTCTGCCATACCGTTTATCCGATTTTGATGGGGATTTTTGATAAATGTACTGAATTTTTCCGAGAAGATTATAGGCTGGCCTAATTTTTCCGGTTAAAAAAAAAGAATTATTAACAAAACTAAGCATTTTTAGTGCATGTCTCACAAGTATAATTTTTTAATGGTGTTTATATGCCAATCGATATGTCTCTTTCTAAAGAATATGAAATAAATATTACTGATCCTGTTAAATGATTTTTTATTCACTAAAACTTAAAACAAACATAGCAACAGTTCCTCTTACACCTAAATATTATGATCTAATATAGAAAAATGAATATTACTTTACTTTACGTACTTTATGCACTTGTGATGGGACGTTTTGCTAAATGTTCAGGATTTTTCCAAGAAGAATATTGGCTGGCCAGAAAAAAAAAAAGAATTATTAACAAAACTAAGCATTTTTAGTGCATTCCTGAAAAGTATAATTTTTTAATGGTTTTTTAATAGATTTGTATCTTTCTTGACAAAAAAAAATAAAATGATTTTTTTCACTAAAAATTAAAAAATAAAAACATAATGAGGATTTTCGTAAAGTAAATCTACCAACTTTTTTTTTTTTTTAGAAAAAAGCAATTCATATTAGTTTTAAGTGTCGTCTGAAATCCTCAAATACCAATTTTAGAAATTTTCTTTTTGATTTATTTGGAGGAATTTTTATTTTATTCCGGTAACCTATTGTTCATATAATGATTCATTACTTCTCTACACTTTATCTCATTGCTACATTAATACAACCGTTGGAAATCAGGAAACTGTTGCCTCCTCTTTTAACATGCATTAACTTAATATTTAGATTTTATGTCTTACCTCAGGGTAGTATTCTTGGTCCTATCCTTTATACAGTTTTCACAGCTGACATCCCAACCCATCCTAACACTATCCTCACCACGTATGACGATGACAAATGTCTATTGTCAGTGAACAATGATCCTTATATTGTATTCCAATCTACCACTACCCTTGAATAATGGTGCCAAAACTGGAGGATTAAAAGTAATTCCAATAAATCCCACCAAATCACATTTGGTATAAAAATAAAAAATTTTAAGGAGGAGTATTTGTATGTCAGCCATACTAAATCCTTATACCATGAGGATATGTATGATAGACTGAGTAAGTTTTGCGGTCAGCTTGAGAGATAATAGTTGACGAAATACCTTCCTCTTGAAGAAGGAGTTGACGGAGGCACTCTAGGAGGCTCGTTTGCCAGGTTCAATTATAATTTCTTCCTCACATTAAATTTAGTGTTACTTTTGCAGGCTATTCTGCCCAGGTCATACATTAATTATAAGTTAAAGCATATTCTTTTAATTTAAAATCATAAATATTTAATTCTTCTTATATAAGATTGTCCACACAAATTCACTACCTTATACACAAACCTTTTTAATAATGGTCCATATCATATAAAATGGTTTAACGAAACGTTGGACTGGTGAAAAATAAAAAGTGTTGAGACAAAAAAAGATACAAGTTTTGATTTATTTTATAAATAATTACCTTGTCTCAAGAAATTGAAATAATATAATTAAAATATACGTAAAAATGTTTTAGTCAGATGTACTCAAATGCTTCTATTTCCAATCAAAATACTTATTTCTAAAAATGTGATGTATTAAAAATCGATGACTACCAAGTGATTCTTCATATAAAAAAAACTTAGTTAAAATCGGACATAAAACGTTTTTTTAAATGCATAAATAAATGTTAAAATCGTTGTAAATATTGGTGTTATCGTATAAACGTCGTCAGTGCTGACGTTGTTGGGTAAGCTTATAGTAGAGCATTTTTTTCTAAGTTTGTTCGTGTATTTTTCGCTACATACTAGGTTTCTACATACTATAGAAATTAATTATTGAATACTTTTCTGAAAAAATAATTATTTAAATTATTTATAATGTGGAAGGTGTAAAATAAATAAATAAAAAGAAAAAAAAGTATTCAGGAGAGACTTCAAGAAGAGAGAATATGTTCTGAAGTGTTGTTATATTGTATATCGTCCGAGAGGGTGGCTTAATATCCAGCCAAAACTTTCCTAAACTTCATAATATCAAGTCCATCGAGAATAGTTTTGTCCCTTGTTTAGTATTACATGTGTTATCAATACACTTCCACTTAAGGCAATAACTACACTTTGTTTAACACTAATTTTTCGGACAAATTGATTACCTTAAAAGTATTAGATTTTCCTTTCAATATGACAAAAAATAGTCGGGATTAACTAACACACGGCCAACATTACCAAGGTTTTTTTGAACTCATTTTCCTGGTACGTGTATAGAAACTAATTTTAGATAATTGAATTAACGACTGACATGGAATCCTCATACAAGACTAAAAAGACAAGAAACTGCTCGTAGATTCCGACTATTGCAACATTTACTAGACAAACGGTCTAAATT
>NW_027114397.1:0-1003 GCF_000696795.3 Halyomorpha halys | reverse complement strand
ACTTATTTATTCTATTATTATTATTATTATAATTATTATAATTCATCTAATTCTATGTATTGCATGACTGAATAGTTAATTGCTTAATATTCATTTCTTTTGTGTGGAAGATTTTATTACTGCAATAAAAAAAGTTTGTACATATTTGTTTTTATTTCGTAATATCATCACCATCATCATCATCCAAGAGATTACAATAAGTGAAGATCCAGAAGACATGCCCCGACCTCCACCGCTATACCATGCCGCCTCTCCTTCCCCCCCTCCGTAAGCCCCTAGATTAGGTTCGCTTCCTCGAGCCGTAGGACCCGTTATCAGCCCAACACACGTCCTTGTTTCACAGGTGAGTACACACCTTGTGCCACGCCCTTTGTGAGCTAGTTAGATTACTCTCTCACTCTGTCCTCTTTGTGTCATTCCAGTGTTTCCATTTGTCTGGCTTGTCCTGGTAAATGTATAAATATCGCTATTAGGAACCCTGAGCTAGACTAATTATGCAATGGTTTACAAAGCCAAACAATTTTTTATGTCATTACTTATAATTACCTATATGTATGGAATATATAGTTAGAAGAAATTATTCGAGGTCTTAATACATTATACCCTTGGGTCATATACTCTGAATTATTATGACAGGGCTTACATGATTCATTTTCTAAAACCTTAAATTTGGATATTTGAAATCATTAGCTAAATTCAGCTCAGAATAGTAATTAAAAATGAATAAATATAAACTGTAAAGGGTTCTGATAATTGCCATGAGAAGGTAAGAGAAAAATATTTTTAATAGGTTGAAAATCCTCATACAAGACTGAAAAGGCAGAAAACTGGTTGTCGATTTCGACTTTTACAACATTTACTGGACAAACGGTCTAAATTGTCAATCCATTACAAAATACTGATCTACATGACTATTATAAGGCCTATCTGGACATACGGAGTAGTGAGAATATGGGGGAGCTGGGACACTTCCGTGAGCAGCCAATCAGAAGCCAGCATTTTG
>NW_027114396.1:3353-3965 GCF_000696795.3 Halyomorpha halys | reverse complement strand
GTTTATTTAATCTCTACTTTCTTCTTCTTTTTTTTTTAAACGTTTATCGTATTTTTAAAATTTTTACTTTTGCCAATGTTACTTATTTTTTATTCTAATCATTGTTTATTCAAGTTTATTTTATATTGATACTATTTTATGTCTTCCTTCCTGTTATGTACTTTGATTGATTCGGACGCCATTCCACTCAGCCGACAAGATTCCGGAATGTCGTCTGCATTATTATTAATTCAACACTTGTATGAGTTATTTCTTGTAAATAGCTAGGATATATATTGAGGAGGCATACAATATTAGGGAGGGGAGAGATGCGAAGCGGCACCTTTATGCTCTTGTAATATAAGCTGGAGCCGCGAGGTTTGTTTTTAGTCGTTTTTAAATAAACTAAACCACTCTCAAACAAGGATACATTAATACAAATTAAATAAATAAAAATAAGTTTATAAAAGAAATATAAAATACAGAACACACTAAAAGATGGATTTCCATTATTATTATTATTTAATATTACATTTCATAGTGCATTTTTTTTATTTTTCAATTGTGTTTGTATATTTTTTAGCACCGATGAAGCCCTGCAACGTGGAGCGAAACGCTCATAATAGTTTTACG